>NW_007377601.1:89364-96147 GCF_000475195.1 Diaphorina citri
AATAATGCAGGCATTCCTGTTGCTATACCCATATTTTGGAATCTTATGCATTTCATATGAATATGACAGAGCCGTGTACTGTGGTAATGGTAAATGGTAAATAATAAATATAAACCTCACTAGTAAAACAAAAAGACACAATGCAATACAACCCACAGTAACATCTCTTAGTAACCCACAGTACACGAGATATTAAGTATTTTAGTTAATTTCTTGTTTCTCCTATTAGTAGGGCAATGCCTTGCTTACACTGGGAACAGACCAATATTTATTATCTTTTTCAAGTAGAAAAAAAAGGCCCTATCAAGCACGTCCCAAATTTTTCGATTTGACTGCCCGATTTTTTGGGTGTGTTTTGAATACCAAATGCCTACACGAAAATATTTCAACATAACAAAATTCAAGTTTTTAAGACGTACCTCCTATTTTGAAGTCAACCCATTTTTCCACAATGTGATCACATTTTTCCCCGACTACTAGGGTAGAGACCCACATTGCTGCTTGAGCCTAATCAGAAATCACTCTTAACTAGTTGGAATGTGACTAAGCAATAAAGTCCTGGCTAATGTAGCTGGGTTGACATAATATACATGTGTACTTGTTACTCATTATCTTTTCCCCCTATTATGGTTGCATATTTTCGAACTCTCTTGCATACTTTTTGCATATTTTGGACTAATTTTGGTGCATATTTGCATATTATTTTGGCCTTTTTTCTCTGCATATGATTCGGGCTCTACAGTCATTATCATTCTACGTTGTCAAGTTCCTCTTGGTTGTAAGCAACGCAGCCCCCTGTTAACTCATACTGGAAGGCCGTGCATACTTTTTGCATATTTTGGATTAATTTTGGTGCATATTTGCATATAATCCGGGCTCTACAGTCATTATCATTCTACGTTGTCAAGTTCCTCTTGGTTGTAAGCAACGCAGCCCCCTGTTAACTCATACTGGAAGGCCGCATGTGTACTTGTTACTCATTATCTTTTCCCCCTATTATGGTTGCATATTTTCGAACTCCCTTGCATACTTTTTGCATATGGACTAATTTGGGTGCATATTTGCATATTATTTTGGCCTTTTTTCTCTGCATATAATCCGGGCTCTACAGTCATTATCATTCTACCTACGTTGTCAAGTTCCTCTTGGTTGTAAGCAACGCAGCCCCCTGTTAACTCATACTGGAAGGCCAAATTCTTACCTCATTGTCCAGATAGGATTCCTTGGCCAACGCCCCATTGTTGTTTATATTATTGCTAGCAGGGCTGGTCTCCAGTAGGGTGCCGTTGTTGATATTGTTGTTGATGTTATTGTTGGTGGGTTCAGGCATGGGCTTGCTGTCCATCATCTCTGTCATCTTCTTGATGACAAACTGAGCTTGTAAAGCATCCTGCAAGAGAGGGAAATATGAGTCACTCGGCGGGACTGAAGGAGGAGGAGGCACTTGGAAACAAATTGTTGAATAGAATTACCATGAAGTAAAAAGGAATTTTAATTGTGGTAAGCATAAATGCTTGTCACAGATGTCGTTCCCTGCTTAATACACTACGCTAAATTTTATGACTTGACTTGAACTCGAACCACCAACCTCCAGATCCAGAGTCCACCGCGCTAACCACTACACCACTGAGGTTGGTGTAAATCATGTAGTGAAACGTGAAACAGAATAGAATATAATATGTATACCTTGTTTATCCTGCTAAAAATCGCAAATTTCGCTTTAAACTTCAGAGTTATTTTCAATTATAACAGTTCCAGGTTTGCTTCAAAATTTAGAAATATGGTTAAGAATTAGATTGAATTTCAATTATACCTGTTCAAGAGATTTCAATCTAGCCTGTCGCCATGCTGCTCGTTTCTCTGCTCTCAATGCTCTTTGTTCTGCAGGGGAGAGATCTTTGTCTTCGTCGTCACTGATTAGGCCCTGCAACATAAATCATAGGGGATACAAATACTATTGGGTTATATGGAAAACACTTTTTCCATACAACCACTTTACTTTTTCCATACAACCAAAATGGACCTTCACATAGTTACCGAGGCTTCAATCAAGATACAAATACTTATTAGATGCTGTAATACAACATTGTTTAACAGTCCAGAAATGTTTTTCCAACAATGACAACAATCCTTCAAAATTTCTTACTCTGCAGACCTATTTCTGAACCATTTTTTCTTGACTTTTTATCTTGAAAGTTGCTCAACATACAAAACATTTTTTTTTTTCGTGCCATATGCGCAACTGTTGCGAAATGTTTCTGGTCTGTACTAGGCTAAGAGGCCACTTACTTCTTGAATCATGCGTTCTTTCATTCGTCTCTCGGCTTTGGCTGTTCTTACATTGGAGAAGCTCGTGTTATCCGCAGCCTGGTGTTCGTGTACTTTGGGTAACGTGCTGAAATAGAACGGAAACACACGATCGTTACTAGCAGGCTTCCAGCTTACTGAGATTATTATAAGACCTACGCCGAAACTATTTAATTAGGAAAAGGCTAGGAAGATCATTTTTTTAAAGAGGTTTGACAGAGGGAACCTTCACATAGTTTGACAGAGGGAACCTTCACAACCAAGGTGACGGAGAGGAGGTCTTATTGCCCCGAAATCGGTTGCAGCTTACTGAGTTTATTATTATTATTATTATTATAAGACCTACGCCGAAACTATTTAATTAGGAAAAGGCTAGGAAGATCATTTTTTCAAAGAGGTTTTTTTTTTTAAAGAGGTTTGACAGAGGGAACTGAAACTGCTAGGGTCTTATCGTCCCGAAATCGAAGAGAGAAGGAAGACAGGATAGGAGAAAGCCAGCCGTTCCGAGAACGAACATTATCCCAGAGGGAACCTTCACATAGTTTGACAGAGGGAACCTTCACATAGTTTGACAGAGGGAACCTTCACATAGTTTGACAGAGGGAACCTTCACATAGTTTGACAGAGGGAACCTTCACAACCAAGGTGACGGAGAGGAGGTCTTATTGCCCCGAAATCGAAGAGAGGAGTACAAGATAGGAGAGAGCCAGCCGTTTCGAGAACGAACCCTGTCCGTTCGGGATAGAACGAACCCTGTCCGTTCGGGATAAAGTTCGCCTCGGGCGGGAATCGAACCCACGACCTAGCGCTTATAAAGCAGAAGTTTGGAACTAGGGTGTCTTCTAATTTATAAAATTATTCTGAACCAAATACACATGACTGCGGGGAGTAAAGGGACTTTTTAGGTTCATTCGAGCAGGATAAACAAGTTATTCTAGTCTTTTTTTTTTTATTTATTTATTTTTTGTTGTCGTTCTCTCTCTCTTTTCGTCTTAATTTGAGCAAGGTTCCTTATTTATAATATTTTTAAATCTATTCTGTACCAAAATACCAAATACACAAGATCTTGTTTAGACTGAGGGAGTAAAGGAACTTTTCAGTCTCATTCTGGCAGTATAAATAGGGTATAATCTATTCTATTTTATTCTACTTACTGGTTGAGAGAACTCAAAGTCTCCGTAGTCTCAATGGTTTCTTCTATTCTCCTACAACCACCATCTTCTTCATCCTCGTCCTCTTCTACTGTACGCGATAAGTTCTTCAATTCATCCTTGGACAGGGTTGCGATCTTGCGTTCTGCAATGGAGAATGGTTTCATAAATAAAAAATATAATAAAATTATCTCGTAGAAGCTATAAGATTTATATTTTTTCTTAGGACTACCTACTAGTTATTTGACACAAGCTCCCCTAAAAAAATGTTTTCGGGAATCAAATCCGGTACAAAGGATTGCAATCCAGCTTGGGTATGATAATTTTTCTGCAAAACTATGGGTTATTTATGTGTCTATTTCTTTCGTCTTTTATCTATCGTAGTTTTTCTCTACACAATTAGGACAGGCATTGATCACTTACGAAAGATTTCATTAATATTTCCAAAGCAGACTGTAAAGAAAACACAAGGATGATTACGATCAAAGTTAAGGAGAATATAACATTAGGAAATAATAAGCAAAAGAGTGCATTCCCTTACTTTTCTTTGGCACATACCCGTCAGCTATAAGAGTTGGAATTCAAATACAACAGTACCACTATGTCTTATCTCCACAGACTTTATTTTTTGTCTCCCAAGAGTCCCAAGGCTTCCACTAATACTCGCTATACGACAGTAGAGTTTTCTGCTGAGAGTAACCAAGGAAGTATAAAATTGAACTTACCTTCCTCCTGTTTAAGCTTCTCGATTTCATCTTGACTCAGGAAACTGAAGACGCGTTCTGTAAACACACCAGAAAAACAGGATTAAAATTTATATTTAATTTATTTAGAGTATTATTTTTTCGAAGAGGTTTCACAGAGGGAACTATAACTGCTAAGGTCTTATCGTCCCGAAATCGGAAAGAGAAGGAATACAGGATAGGAAAAAGCCAGCCGTTCCCAGAACGAACCTTATCCCTTCAGGATGAAATTCGCCTCGGGCGGCAATCGAACCCGCGGCCTAGCGCTTACAAGGCAGACGCGCTAGCAACCAAGCTAACTAGACTGGCGAATTAAATTTCACATAGTCGAATACAACTCTGCTCTCACCTGGTTTAGGGGAAGGATGAGTACTCTCCTCCATGGCCTTCTCAAAGAATTTCATCCGATCGCTCACCGAAGCTTTCTTGGGAGGGCCATTACTAGCAGGAACCACATTGCTGTCGACAGGGGCGTTAGAGGAACTCTGGGGGGTGGGGGGATCAGCTGTTGGTGTGGACGGACTGTTGATATTCGAGAGCTGAAAATGGAGATCAGTTGAAGTTATAGAAATCGTTAGGGTAGAATAACCTACATATTATTATTTATACCACCCATTTATTTATTTAGTATTATTAACAGGGGCGTTAGAGGAACTCTGAGGGGTGGGGGGATCGGCTGTTGGTGTGGACGGACTGTTGATATTCGAGAGCTGAAAATGGAGATCAGTTGAAGTTATAGAGATCGTTAGGGTAGAATAACCTATTATTATTTAATATTACCCCCCTTTTTTCAATTTTAATTCTAAACAGTTTAGCTATCTCCACACATGGTCGACCGCCGTCGATCAACGAAACTAGCAATCTGATTGGCTGATTTTTTTTTTTTTTTTTTTTTTTTTTAATAATGAATTTGGAAATGATTTTTTTCAAGATTTTTCACCCAAATAAGATTTTTAAAACACGTGAAACCAATCAGAGTACTTAATCCGAGAGTTAAACTTAAACCGAGTCTAAACTAACTTTGTGGCCCCCGACCTTTATGGTGTACCCTATTGAAAAGTATGAAAGGTATAGATAGCATGCACATTTAATAAACAGAAATATTCATTTGTCCACTTTTACCAACCAATGAGATACTGAGGTAAGTTCACCCATGGGATACTGAGGTACATCCTCTGAGATTTATTTTATTGGTAAAAGCGAATAACACAAACAGAAGAACAAGAAGATCGTACAGTTTTGTATACCCAAACCTAGATTTCCCTTTCCATGCTGTTGAAACTGAGTCCATTAGAAACAATAGTTTCTAAGGAGAGATTCATGCTGGTTAGTACTAGATCGGAGTTAGGATTAATCAAATTGCAACATATCTGATGTTGTACCTTACCATACACGGGATCTCTTTTCCCTCTCATTGATGGTATTTCGTTTTCATAGCTTTTATACATGCAACAGGGCATAGTTTCCATAGGAACCTAATTGCTTTCATATGACGATTTTGTAAATCTCTTACAAAATTAGACCAAAGCTTCCTGGCGATGTGTAAAGTCGAGTGAACAAAGTGCAATGACAAACCGAGGGAACATTGTGCAATGTGTGTACATGGCAATTCTGTTTACCCGTTACCATGACAACGGAATGAAGGGTTTCACAATTCCTATGGATTGAGCTTTTCCTTTGAACGACTTTACAGTCGAGTTTGGAGTTATTTCACTTTGGCCTGAAGTTATTTATTTTGTAGTCCTAAATCTAAAGCTTTTTGTTATTTGTCAAGCTAAAATTTGTTGGGTTTTAATAATCTATTATTTTTTTTAATAATTCGTCGAGTTGGCGTTAGTTATTGTTTTGTTTTAGTCGAGTTTGACCCAGGAGCTAACAGCATGGCGGATGAGATGTCGAGTTTGGAGTTATTTCACTTTGGTCTGAAGTTATTTATTTTGTAGTCCTAAATCTAAAGCTTTTTGTTATCTGTCAAGCTAAAATTTGTTGGGTTTTAATAATCTATTATTTTTTTTTAATAATTCGTCGAGTTGGCGTTAGTTATTGTTTTGTTTTAGTCGAGTTTGACCCAGGAGCTAACAGCATGGCGGATGAGAGGCTGATAGATCCTCAGGATACGATGGTTCGGTATAGCAACCCTGTAGTCATCACCAAACGAGATGATAAAGGAGCCACCAAGGTAACTAAATGGATCCTGGGACCTGTAAAAATGGCACATCCGCTTACAAAACCATACGGAGGCATTTTAGATAAATTCCCTTTAGGATGAGCTATTCTCATTATTTAGTTATTTTATTTGGTAGTAGTGAAACATCTGTTAGTCTGCTACATTGGACTTAACGGGTCTGTGCCGTAGCACGATGATTATCCTATCCATATAGTATGCCTCTCATCAGATCGCCGAAAAGAGACACAATACTCATAAATAGATGGTTGGTTTGGTGGTCACAAATAAAATTGGACCATGAGAATAGTACAAATACCTATTGCTGCAGTAAAGGAACTTGTTGGTCTCATTCAGCTAATTTCCTCATTCTCTTCTAGATATGTGACACATTTCTTATTCTCTGTACATGATTTCA
>NW_007377601.1:96239-101488 GCF_000475195.1 Diaphorina citri
AAAAAAAAAAGAAAAGCAGGGCCGAGAGGAGAGCACGAGGATGGGCAGTTGTGGAGACTACAGGTCAGATTTATTCACATTCTAGATTCTAGTTTCATTTGAGCAGGATAAACAAGGTATATTCTATTCTATTTCTACTTGGGGTAACAGTTAGATGGTATTAGATGCTCCAAATGTTCCAAAGGTTGAAGCTCAAAATTTTTTGGAGTCTCGTCTACAGTAAAAGAGAAAAATGGAGCTGAAGGGGGGGGGGGGGGGGGGGGGGGCCTCTCACCCTTCTAAATACAACCCTGCCTAGCTTTGTACATAGATTGACATTATTTTCCTGGTATCCTTGAGCAAAAGGAAAGTGAGAAGGCAGTTTCAATTTTTATGGAATGATAAGAAAGGTATTAGAGTTTTGTAGGTGATTTGCGATATGTTATCAGTTCGATCCAAGCCATTAGGTAGGGGTACATACCCAAGTACTAAAATCACCAAGTCACCTTACACGCTTACACCCTACTCATGTAACATGGGACGCAATATCTTCACGACTTTACTTACAATCTTGGTTGACGAATGGGGATATAATTTGGCCGATAAAAAACAATATGTAGGTACCTACATTTTACTTGAATGGTATTTAGAGGACCTATCCCGTTCTTGCCATCCAGGAAATTTGGCTACTTTTTCATGATTTAAGGAGGGTAACAAAAGGATGCATTTATCTGAATGCTGTTAGTAAGTAGATATAAGAGAAATCCAGTAATGATATAGGAAGCATTCAGGTTGTGATAATGACACAAAGACACAGCGTTATTTTAGTGATTCAAGTAGAAGTAGGTACTCTTCATGAGATTATTATTATTATTATTATGAATCATGGTATTGCAATTTTACGTCATTCCTTTCTGAATAAATCTGAGAGTTTAAATTGTTTTATCAATTTAGGTTGTTAGAAGTCTACGATGACCACACAGGGAAACTCTACATCAGGTTGTGATAATGACACAAAGACACAGCCTTATTTTAGTGATTCAAGTAGGTACTCTTAATGAGATTATTATTATTATTATGAATCATGGTATTGCAATTTTATGTTATTCCTTTCTGAATAAATCTGAGAGTTTAAATTGTTTTATCAATTTAGGAATCATGGTATTGCAATTTTATGTTATTCCTTTCTGAATAAATCTGAGAGTTTAAATTGTTTTATCAATTTAGGTTGTTAGAAGTCTACGATGACCACACAGGGAAACTCTACAAAGTCTAGAGTATCATACTTTTTACTTACTTATCCGTGGCTGGGGCCTTATCGACCATCGATCATATGCAATATTATGAATATTGATCATCCTCTGTGGTTTCATCTCAGGTATCAAGTGACCCAGCGACACGGCTTGAGGTTATTAAACTGAACGAGCAACTGGACACCCGACTACAGCAGCGTCAGGCGCGTGAGACCGGTATTTGTCCTGTCAGGCGCGAACTCTTCACGCAATGTTTCGACGAGTTGATTCGTCAGGCGGCCATTAACTGTGGGGAAAGAGGCCTGTTGCTACTACGCGTGCGCGACGAATTTCGCCAAACCATAGCGGGATATCAGAGCCTGTATGAGAGTAGCATTGCGTTCGGCATGCGGAAGGCGTTACAGGTATGCTCCGGTCATGTCGGAGTGCAAGGTGTCTCATCTTTTAACAAAAAATCTTTGAACATGAAGAGCAAAGAAGGACAGGACATTGTAGGAGAAAGCCAGCAGTTCTGAGAACGAACCTTAGCTATTTAGGATTTAGACTACCCCGGGGTGGGAATCTAACCCACGATAGCCCTTACAAGACAAGAGCGCGACCCTCCAAACTAACTGGGCTGGCTTGTCAAGAGTTTGCGAAGAGCAAAGAAGGACAGGACATTGTAGGAGAAAGCCAGCAGTTCTGCGAACGAACCTTAGCTATTTAGGATTTAGACTGCCCCGGGGTGGGAATCTAACCCACGATAGCCCTTACAAGACAAGAGCGCGACCCTCCAAACTAACTGGGCTGGCTTGTCAAGAGTTTGAAATATTAAGGTGTGTGCAAAACATAGTCGACCGCCCGTCGATCGACGTGATAAATCTATGTTGTCGAGGCAGTGTGGACAGTTCAGTCGACATCGATTGACGGCCGGTTGACTACACATTTACATAGTTTTACAAAGCAAGTTTATCTCCATTCCAGGCAGAGCAAGGCAAGTTTGACATGGAAGAAGAAATAGAAAGGCTGAGAGGGGCCTACGCCTGTCAGGTGTATCTGATACCTAAGGAGCACACACACTATCAGGTGGACCTGACCTTACAGGACCACACACACTATCAGGTAGACCTGACAGGTATGGTTGAAAAGGTCCGTCTTTCAGGTCTACGTGATACCTGATGAGCACACAAATATCCCTGCGGGGGGCTGCGAAGGTGGGACACCTATATGCCAGCGGTTGGAGCTGGAGCCCATGTCACGTCAGTTATCGAGAGGCATTATATGGAGAACTGTATTAAAAATAAATGAAAATAATTATTCAGATAAGAATCTTTACAAATTAAAAAGACAATTAAGATTCAATAAGACATTCATTAAGAAAGTTTGGTGAGCTTTCAGGAATACTCAGATTCCCATCATCAGACCAAAAAGACGCGAGAGAGGTGTTTATTCTACGAGCACTGGAGGTGAAGTCAACTGGAGATGAAGTCGTTGGAGTTGAGAACTGTATTGTTGAGCATTGTATGCTGATGACGATTTGTTCTTGGTTTCAGGTCCCTCTGTTCTCTGGTCTGCAAGTGGACGTATGACGCTTATGATCGGAGATGGAATGAGGACTATTTTGAGAAAATCGGACTCGGCGATCTAAAGCAGAATGGATGGCGAGCAATAGGTAAATACCCTACGACACAGTCAACATGTGTCTAATGTAGCAGTTGTTTTATTGCTAGGAAATAAAAACGGCGGTGAAACACCCATCTTTTTTTTTTTTTTTTTAAACCCTGGAGACTTGAAATCGAGATATACTCTTTTGTAAACAGAGCTGAAAATAGACATAAAACAGACAGCTAATTTGATGAGCCAGGGGAAAAAATGATAGCTACCTAACTTAAATACTGACTGAGGAAAAAATCAATGTACTAAAAGTTCAGCTACAGATCAATGGTTCACAACTTAGGATACCCACAAATATGGATTAATACACATGTCTTTTGTGTGTGAGGCTCCACAAAATGAAGGGGTTGATCCTAAAAAAGTTGAGAATCACTGACCTATCCCAATGACATGCTGCAGGGGTACTTTTTAACTAAGCAAGCACGATGTAATTTGATTTCCCCAAAGCTTAGAATACCACGTTAGAAATTGTTTCGTTAGCTCTTTCCATTGTGTGAATTGTACCTGGAATTGTCACTATGAACACAAACTGTGCCTATAGTGAATGAATTATGTAGATATGTCATGCAATGAAATGGTAATCCATAAAAAGATTACAGTGGCCTGTGAATTCAAATGACTGGAGCATTAGGAGCTTGAGTCATTTGAGTGAGTATACTAAGAAAGTTACAAATAAAGATAAAAGAAATAAGTAAATAATAAGTAGGCGTTGAAAGATGGAAGACAAGGGATCCTGTGATAAGATAACATAAAAGAACAACATAGATAGAATAGATGGAAAAATAGAGATTCAAAGACAGGAAGAGAAGACAAAATAAATGGTTTTAGCAAACTAATATTGGTTCTTGTAACGGAAGAAAGTAAGAAGTAATATAGGGAAGTGTTAATCAACACTGAGAACCCATTCCTGAGAGGAAAGTTCCTTGAGTGGATATTTTTTTAGAATCAAAGTTGTATTCGATTATGTGAAATTTAATTCAGTCAAACATGGCTGAATCAATGAGAATGTGAGATGTTGCTGTGTTTACGTCTAAAGCGGAATCTCATTGGTTTGACTGAATTAAATTTCAGATAATCGAATACAACTCGAATTTCTATGTAGTTTGCTAAAGACCATTCACAATAATTGAGAAAGATTTGAGCTCACAAACCGGATTCGTCTTCTTGCCCTTCTTCTTTTTACTTCGCTTCCTCTTGGAATTGGCCTGGGCGAGAGGGTCCTCACTCATATTTGCAGGTGGGGTGGTGGGGGTGGTTGCTTCGCCTTCATCTTCGTCCTCCTCCCCCTCTTCTTCCTGCTTGGGAGGGGATAATTCTAGCGAGATGATTTTCTCGCGCGTCGTTTCCACCTAAAATAGAACAGGTGGGTTGTAGGAGGGAGGGTGTGAGGGAAGGAAGTTTTAGGGACGGTTTAGGGGACCTATTCTGAGACCTATTTCAGAACCCAAGAAAATATGACGGGGGTCAGGTGCCGAAGGGCATGAGTGACGTCTAGCAGATATTACAAAAGGGAAAACAGAATGGACATTTATTCCCTCCAAAATTAATCAAGGCAGGAGACAACGAGTATTATGTCGTACCTCTATAAGAACGTAGGGATCGAGGTACCTTAGTCGCATTCAGTTAGTTTGATTAGGTTAGCTATTTGATTCATGGATTTAGTGCTTTAGGTACCGACTAAACCAAAGTGACATGTTTGAATGTAGCACGAAGATAATAAAATAGTAATAGAACCTGGTTAGGAGGGACTAACACGCTAGTCACAAACAGGATATGACTTGAGGGTATTTAACAACGAGTCATGTTGAGGATTGTTGATAGGTAAGTGATTGGAGGGGAGCATGACTTAATTTAGACAGTGATTAAGACCTAGTCAAAAGGATATGATTGAGGGTTATTAATAGGCAAGTCATGATTTAGGATGTCAGGATGTGATAGCGGTTGATGAGGGGAGATGGATTAGTTTGGACATGATTGAAGGATTGGTGGGGGACGTGTAACGTAACGATATAGTGAGTTAAAAGGAAATTTGAGTGTCATTCTTTAAACATGTATCAATAAATAAAATCAGTCTGAAGGCAAAGACAGGTCTTACATTTAAACCTTTACTTTTTGTCCTAGTCTTTACTCTCTTTTTAAATCAGGAAGACCAAACGTCTTACAGATTGTAAATTTGAGCTCTATAAAAATACTTGAAACATTTATGTATTTAATACATCTAGATTAAAATTGAGGTTCCGCAACAAGGGAACTTTTAGAACTTTAATTCCTTCCCAAAAGGATTGTTCCTTATCTTAACAAAGTTCTTGAGAGATAAGTTTATAATCCCAGTTTCAAGTTAAATCTCCCCCATAAAAAACTCTC
>NW_007377601.1:101542-114726 GCF_000475195.1 Diaphorina citri
CCTCTAAAGCCATTTGCACACTGGCTTGCGCAACAGTTTGTGAAAATGGCTTGAGCGTGTAAACCCACCTTTAATTTGTAGGGTGCCGCCGGTCTAGATCATCTGTTTATTAAAGCAATATGCGATTAGTTTATTAAAACAAGTTAGTAGCTAGATGAAGATGGTGACAAGGTTGTCTCTTCTGAACTAAACTAGAGAAGTGACCAAGTGATCTAGTGTTGAGTGCGGAAGTGAGCGGTTCTGAGTGGAACTATGGAAATAAACTAGGCAGTCGGACCTAATTCATTAGGTATGTAGTCAGCGTTGTCAAAATTTCTTATTTTACTGCTTGAATAGGACTGAAAAGTCCCTTTACTCCAGCAGTAGGCTGCTACCATTACTCAAATTCTCATATTATATTGAGGATAAAATCCCATACCTCGGCTGGGATTGAACCCACGCCCTCCTGTTTACCAGGCGAGCGTCTTGACCACTACATCACCGAGGCAGTGGTAAAAAAGAAATGCTGAGAGTGAAAAGCCAGCGTGTAATAGGTGAGAAGAGGTGAGGGGTGTCTTTCTGGTGGTGGTTATACATAGGGGTATAATAAACTAGGCAGGAGGACCTATTTCATTAGGTATGTAGTCAGCGTTGTCAAAATTTCTCATTTATCCTGGTTGAATAGGACTGAAAAGTCCCTTTACTCCAGCAGTAGGCTACTACCATTACTCAAATTCTCACATTATATTGAGGATAAAATCCCATACCTTGGCTGGGATTGAACCCACGCACTCCTGTTTACCAGGCGAGCGTCTTGACCACTACATCACCGAGGCAGTGGTAGAAAAGAAATGCTGAGAGTGAAAAGCCAGCGTGTAATAGGTGAGAAGAGGTGAGGGGTGTCTTTCTGGTGGTGGTTATACATAGGGCTAAATACACTGGTTCGAAACCACCATCATACACAACAGCTACCGGCCTTCTTCAAACAAATCATGTGTTCAAAACAAGTTTTTTCTTGAAGCCAGTCAGTCATCCATAATTCCAGATCTATTAACCGATTTTAGCGTGATTTTCTGTATAGCGCTTTTTCTGGGTGCCTTTTCGTAGAAAAAATTATAGTTAAACCAGTTCAAATTGCTATCATAGGGCTAGGCTAGGCTAGGCTAGGCTTTGAAAATAGAAGATAAAAAAAAAAATCGATTTCTTTTGCATTGTTTTTTCTCTTTTTTCAAGCCTAGCCTAGTCTAGCCCCGTGTATTAAGGTGTGTCCACACATATTCGACTGGCCGTCGAACGATGTCGACTGAACCGTCCACACTGCCTCGATAACATGGTTTCTCTACGTCGATCGACTATGTTTGGACACACCTTTACCACCACCGTAGTGAGTGAAACGAGAGGGAGAGGGGAGGTGAAGTACTATTTTCCCCTCTCCGCGTTAAGCAATACCTCCTTCTCTATGACTTTCTCAATGATTTCGACCGTTCGCACACTCAGCTGACCGTTCTCGTCTCGGTATTCTTCCGTTTTCCGCACGACCGTTTCGTCGACGACGGTTTCAGTTTCGCGTACCTTGGTCTGACCTGGCGACTCCACCAGGCGTAGCTGAGGGAAGTCCTGACTAGATGGTCGCAGGAGCGGCTGGGACAAGAACCGTCACCCGTCACACACACAATAGCAGGGTCACAGGGAACGTATAGAGAAGGCACCCAGAACAAACCCCTTGGTAGTGAACACTTACGAGTAGATTGACCCCCGGGGGCACAAAGTGAGTTTGAACTCCATTTAAGTTTTAATCTCGGTTTAAGCAATCTGATTGGCCATTTTTTTTTTTTTTTTAATCAACCAATCAGATCAGATTGCTTCATCCGAGAGTTAAACTTGAACCGAGTTTAAACTTACTTTGAAGCCCCCGGCCTTCTTCAAACAAACCATGTGTTCAAAACAAGTTTTTTCTTGAAGCCAGTCAGTCATCCATAATTCCAGATCTATTGACCGATTTTAGCGTGATTTTCTGTATAGCGCTTTTTCTGGGTGCCTTTTCGTAGAAAAAATTATAGTTAAACCAGTTCAAATTGCTATTCACATCAAATGGTTAGTAGGATTAAAACGAAACATAACAGCCATGGCCGACACCTGTGTTATAACATGTCTCTGGGGGTAGCAGTTATCCCGGGATTAGTTCAAGATGGATTTAGAACATAAATATAATCCTTATGCAATATTTAAGGTTTAGAAAATAATGCAGGCATTCCTGTTGCTATACCCATATTTTGGAATCTTATGCATTTCATATGAATATGACAGAGCCGTGTACTGTGGTAATGGTAAATGGTAAATAATAAATATAAACCTCACTAGTAAAACAAAAAGACACAATGCAATACAACCCACAGTAACATCTCTTAGTAACCCACAGTACACGAGATATTAAGTATTTTAATTAATTTCTTGTTTCTCCTATTAGTAGGGCAATGCCTTGCTTACACTGGGAACAGACCAATATTTTTTATTATC
This sequence comes from Diaphorina citri, assembly GCF_000475195.1. Classification (NCBI taxonomy): domain Eukaryota; kingdom Metazoa; phylum Arthropoda; class Insecta; order Hemiptera; family Psyllidae; genus Diaphorina; species Diaphorina citri. Next base: position 104,039 of record NW_007377601.1, read on the forward strand.
TTTTTCAAGTAAAAAAAAAAAAGGCCCTATCAAGCACGTCCCAAATTTTTCGATCCAAGTTGACTGCCCGATTTTTTGGGTGTGTTTTGAATACCAAATGCCTACACGAAAATATTTCAACATAACAAAATTCAAGTTTTTAAGACGGTTAATTTCTTGTTTCTCCTATTAGTAGGGCAATGCCTTGCTTACACTGGGAACAGACCAATATTTATTATCTTTTTCAAGTAGAAAAAAAAGGCCCTATCAAGCACGTCCCAAATTTTTCGATTTGACTGCCCGATTTTTTGGGTGTGTTTTGAATACCAAATGCCTACACGAAAATATTTCAACATAACAAAATTCAAGTTTTTAAGACGTACCTCCTATTTTGAAGTCAACCCATTTTTCCACAATGTGATCACATTTTTCCCCGACTACTAGGGTAGAGACCCACATTGCTGCTTGAGCCTAATCAGAAATCACTCTTAACTAGTTGGAATGTGACTAAGCAATAAAGTCCTGGCTAATGTAGCTGGGTTGACATAATATACATGTGTACTTGTTACTCATTATCTTTTATTGAAACTGGATCCATTAGAAACAATAGTTTCTACGGAGAGATTCATGCTGGTTAGTACTAGATCGGAGTTAGGATTAATCAAATTGCAACATATCTGATGTTGTACCTTACCATACACGGGAGCTTCGCTGAAATAGAATAGAATATAGTTTTGTGTTTGAACCCCTAGAGTGCAGTGTCTACGCTAACACCTACTCCAGTGGTAAAACTACAGATAACACGCAACTACGAGCTTCTATTTTGAGGACAAGAAACGAGATAAAGCACATGCGCAGAACAAACTTCCCTTTGGAAACTTAACCAAAGTTGCGCAGGGTTTCTAAAGGGAATTCCACACTGCGCAAGTGCGAAATCTTCCTTGCTTCCTCAAAGAAAGAAACTGTTTACACATGCGCAGAACAAACTTCCCCTTGGAAACGTAACCAAAGTTGCGCAGGGTTTCTAAAGGGAATTCCACACTGCGCAAGTGCGAAATCTTCCTTGCTTCCTCAAAGAAAGAAACTGTTTAGGAAGTGACAACAAGAAAGCAAGTACCCACCTTGGTTGGGCGGGCGCTGGGGACTCTACTGCCAACTATGGGATCTATTGACAAAGCCGACTCCATAGAAGAAGAGGGTTCAGGAAGTTGGAGGGGAGGGGTACTATCGAAGATTTCTTGCCAGGAAGGAGAATGGAGGGAGCGAGGGAGGGTGGAATAGTTGATAGAGGGGGGAGGACCTTGCTCGGAGCTTTCGGTAGAATCTGATGGGAGGGAATAATATTCGTCTTCCCTAGAGAGGGGTTCTCTAGTTTCAGTGATATTTTCATCACAAGCCACACTGACGGGTCGTTTTGGGCTTGTTATATTGGTCGGTTTCTTTGGAATGTCTGGTTTGAATTTTGTACTATCTTTAGCGACGGGTTTGTAACCAAAGAGTTGTAAATTTGTCCGATAGGAGTTTGTTTCGAGGGAGCTTGATTCTGTAATGAGATCATCTGAGCGGGATGAACTTGGTTTATGAACTTCTTCAAAGGAATCAGATTTTGAATGTTTCTTGGTAAACACAGGAATTTTAGATGTCTTTGATCCAGGTTCAGAGGAGACGTTTTTCGTCTGTCTACAATACTCTTCAAAGGACAAGGATGTCTGAGTTGCTTGACAGGGGTTGATCTCGGCTGCAGTCAAGAGCTGATGTTTAGGATGTGGATAGTCACAGTGATAATGTTGAGGTGTGGGAGGCACAGGTGTTAAGATCATTGGATTGTGTTGTTGTAACACAGGATAGAAGTAAGGAGATACAAAAGTAACAGGAGGCTGGTACTGCACAGCAGCAGGTATAGGGACATAGGATACGGTTGTGTTCAAGGCATACTCCTGGGCCTTCGTGTCCTGTTTGATATTCCTGTTACAGTCAAGTAACTCGTCAGAATCCGAGACGATTTTCTTCAAATCTTCATGAGACAAAGAAATCTGATTGGATTCTAATGTAGGCGTAGACCTATCTGTTTGTACTATTTTCTGTGGAGGGGATTTATGACCGGATACCAAGTTGACTTCTGGTGTTGCTTTTGATTCGAGGTCTTTGGTTTTGGTAACAACGGAGAGCAGTGGCTCTTTAAACACGGGGGATTTGGGTTCGGGTACTTCTTTAAACTTTACACTAAGCGGAGTACAGTGAGAACTCGAGCTTAGGTCTATCTCGGATTTAGATTTAGGGGAATGAGTATGAACGCTACGTAGCAGGATTTCACTCAAGGGAGATCCTGAGGATATATTTTTAGACGAAGGGCCTGGGGTCACCTTGGTGGCTAAGGGGATTTGGGTTCGGGTACTTCTTTAAACTTTACACTAAGCGGAGTACAGTGAGGACTCGAGCTTAGGTCTATCTCGGATTTAGACTTTGGAGAATGTGTATGAACGCTACGTAGCAGGATTTCACTCAAGGGAGATCCTGAGGATATATTTTTAGACGAAGGGCCTGGGGTCACCTTGGTGGCTAGATGAGGAGTACTTTTACTTAATTCTGTGTCAAAGTGAACTTTCTTCTTCTGAGGACAAACCGGTACGCCAGGAGATTTTATACCGGTAGAAACATGTTCCTGTTTGGTTTGAACATTCGGATTTTCATCTGATGGTTTAGTTTCACCAGATTCTATTTTCGTAGTCCGAGCAGGGAAAGGAGGAGAAGGGAAATCATCAACAGACGAGGCTCTAGAGGAGGAGAGAAGATTATCAAGAGAGGAAACTCTAGATCCCAATTGAGAAGAGGCCTGAGCATTCATGCAAAACAGTAAATAGAAGAAACGTTAGTTGAGAGAGTTGTTCCAGAGAACAAGATTATTCCTGAAGTCGTCTAACATCTACAATGGTGACGTTACATAGACGTCTGCCTTTACAGTGCCATAGTGCCATGTTTATGCTACTAGGAGCTAAGTACAAGTCTACAAATGATGCTTTAGCAACATCCAACAAGCCGCTGGCAAATGCTTTCTACTAGAGTTCAAAGCAATGTCTGTTCTCTTTCCTCAGCTTTTAGAAATCCTCATAAGTTTTATAGTATCCTGTTCTAAACATTGAAAAACAAAAAACATAATTTTCCTTTCTAAAAAAAAAAAAAAATCATTGGGTACCGTTCTTTGACAGGTGAAAAAACCGCCCTTTTGACTTCCATATTCACTAGCTATTAAAATAAGTGCAAGACATTTTCTTCAATGAAAAGAAAAATGCACATAAATAAATGAAAAATAAAATTACCTCCAAGTGAGAAATGCATGATGACAGTTAGGTACAACAAACTGTCCCATCCCATCACCAAAACAAAACACAAGATAGCGCTGTAATCACTAGTGGCAAAACAACACAAGATAGCGTTCTGATCGCTACAAAACAAAATGGCGCCGTGTATGCATTGAAAAAAAGTGTGAATATTGTGGAATATCATGGATTATTGAATCCAAAAACATGTTTTATGCTGATGATTTAGATTTTTAAACTTGAAAAAGTGAAAAGTAATTGAAAGTAAGAAATAGGTGGATATTATATTTAATAATATGGAAATTAATCAAAAAACCTTTAGGGATATTTGAGTATCAGCATCCCTGTTGAGATAAACAATAGGGTTTAACATAATGGGTATTAATAACAATATGAATTCTTATGAAATATCTGAAATGAATATGTATAACAAAACTTTTTATTTAATAAAATCATCATGAAAGATATCCAATATGTTACAGGAAATATAAATAAACAATGGATGATAATATCATAAACAACATCGAGTTTAAATAAAAAATAAAATATTTAAAGAAATCAATAAATAAAATCGATTTGGAAATACAATGAAATAATAATCAACAGCTGGAAAAGTGAAGTAGGTTTCTATTTTCCAAAAAGTACAACAATATCTTCTTCATCCTCGTCCTCTTCCACTGTACGCGATAAGTTCTTCAATTCATCCTTGGACAGGGTTGCGATCTTGCGTTCTGCAATGGAGAATGGTTTCATAAATAAAAAATATAATAAAATTATCTCGTAGATCGTAGAAGCTACAAGATTTAATTTTTTCTTAGGACTACCTACTAGTTATTTGACACAAGCTCCCCTAAAACAATGTTTTCGGGAATCAAACCCGGTACAAAGGATTGCAATCCAGCTTGGGTATGATAATTTTTCTGCAAATCTATGGGTTATTTACATTTGTGTCTATTTCATTCGTCTTTTGTTTTATCTATCGTAGTTCTTCTCTACACAATTAGGACAGGCATTGATCACTTACGAAAGATTTCATTAATATTTCCAAAGCAGACTGTAAAGAAAACAGTACAACAACCAAATGGCAATTGAAAACTAGAACCCAAATTTTCAACTAAATTCAAGTTTTCCATACAATACATAAACCTTATACTTAACATACATACATAGCTTTAAAGCCTATACATCTTGATCAGTAAGTAACTTTTCTTTACTTGTGATGATATTGCTTTAATCAACTAAATACAAGTACAGTACTTTGTCAAGTTGCCGCGGTCGTTTGGTTTTAACCCCTTCATAGTGATATTAAGCAACACACCTTTATAAAAAATGCATTTGATTATTTTCTCTTAAAATAAAACTAACAACACGAAAACCTGCATCTATCTAATAGAAAGTATAAACGGGAAAAATCCATGAAACTTCAATTTAAATCTCTTAAAAAAATTAACTTACACGGAAAAAATAATAATTTATGGGAAATGAAAAATTGGATTCAAAGAGAAATAAAATGGCCCCTGTTAAAAAATAAATAGTAAATCTTACTGTGGATACAAAATTATTACAAAGGTAACTCAGGTTGATAATAAATTAATCTTAAATAATATTGTACTTGGGAAACAAACTCATTGGAAATGAACAAAACTAGTAACATGTGCAACCCAGTGCCAATCGTTCCCTAGACAAGTAAAACGTAACGTGTAGGAGGTATCATAGGTAAATACCCCTAGATTGCTTATTATTAAGAGTAGTTAGGTGGCTTTCCAGAGCATTCTCATAGAGAATTCTGTGGTACATCAGATAGTTGACAATTCCATACTAGTTAGTAGTCCTTCTGCTATTCAGTATTGAAGAAGACATCATGAACAAGACTTGAAGATCTGGATAATATCTCGAAATCCTTTGATGACATTTCTTCATCTAGAAGCACTCCTTCTGCTGAGTTTCTCAATCTGATAGTTTAATCACATCTAATGTAGGAATTTGCCCAAACAAATTTCCAAGTGGAATGCTCTAACTTTTCTCGGATTAGTGTTGATCCATACAGCATTGCTTCTAGGAAGTAGGATTCAAGCTGATTGGATTTTGCTAGTAATACTGAACAAAAGTCTAAGTGAAACGTGGAACACAATTTAGCACCAAGAATAGTTTTCTTTCATGTGTGTCCTATTAGTGGCAGTTGGCGTTACGTGGCATTGAAAAAAGACGCATTTTTCACGCCTTCAAAAAACGAAAATATAAGAAATAAAATGGGAAATAAATTCTACTGGGGAATTTCTGTATTGTGAGAGGTTGACAACATCAAAAACATGTAGAAGGGGTTAGACTTTCATGCCAAATATCAAACGCAATTACGCAATAGAAATAGTGCAGGAGGTGTTAAAATAAGTGCCTGAGTAAAATTTTACCTAATAGTCTCAGTAACTTTAACCCATGTAAAATAAGCTCCAAATGTTTATAATATAAATAGAGAGAGAAACAATCAATAACAATTTATTGATGAGCTGCTTGGGATGCCAAACCAAACAAAACCAAAATATGCTTCCTGTTGGTGGGATAGAATAGCCACACACTCCATTCACGCTAGTTAACATGGACTTGGTAATTTGAATTGAAATGATCAGAGTAAAACCTTCAAGTTTACGGATATTGGACCATATCATTATTAGGTATTGGGATGCCAGATGACACAGCATATTACTCTAACAGAATTCTTACATTAAAATCAGATAGGTAAGTATTTTATATTGAAAACTTATGGATCAAAGAATTTCTATTGGATGGGGGTCATGCGTTCAATACAGGGTCCTGCACTAAAAATCATGACAACCTACAGGGTACTATAGACAAAACCAATGTTTGGGATGCCAGATGACAAAGCATATTGCTCAAACAGAATTCTTACATTAAAATCAGATAGGTAAGTATTTTATATTGAAAACTTATGGATTAAAGAATTTCTATTGGATGGGGGTCATGCGTTCAATACAGGGTCCTGCACTAAAAATCATGACAACCTACAGGGTACTATAGACAAAATTTGTTTTATGAATGGTATAAAAGAACCATACGTTATCTTACCAAGGGATCTAGCACAACCACTCTTAGCTGCATCCAATGAAAAAACCATTACAACGCAAAACACTACATCAAGGTTCTGATCACTCGAAACGAATACTAACACTTTTGTTAAATGTGATTTATGGCAATTAAAGTTGGCGAATCAATATTACACTTGTCTCAAAGTTAGGCCAACCACTCACGATCAGGTCTGATCAAGTATACCTGACATCAATCAGACATTGTGAACTGATTTCAACTTTTGTACCCCCCGAGTCTGGAGCCTCATATTAATCTTCTATTTAACATTTGAACTTTTTTCAGTATCTACTCTTTAGATGGGGAAAATACTCTTCTCTGACTGGTAAAAAAGTGCCAGTATCAGCTACAAGTAAGGATTAAGAAGATAGAAACTTACCTGGAATCCTTCGGGATGAGGATCGTGCTGTATCTTGAGGAGGATCTCCGGACAGGGTTCTAGCATACCTGCTAGATAGTGGCTGGCCTTACCCCAACCCACCTTACAGTAGAAAGCAATCAGAGGGCAAGCCTAGCATGCAGCTACATATTACCTGAGGTGCAGGGGTAGGTGGGGGCTCCGACGTTTCCGAAGTGATGGAAGAGGAGCTCGAACCAAACAAAACCAAAATATGCTTCCTGTTGGTGGGATAGAATAGCCACACACTCCATTCACGGTAGTTAACATGGACTTGGTAATTTGAATTGAAATGATCAGAGTAAAACCTTCAAGTTTACGGATATTGGACCATATCATTATTAGGTAACTTCTTAGCTAAACCATTATTTTGATATGGCAATGACTAACTGCTTCAAAGAGTTTTCAGAAATTGTTTCGGATCGACAAAAAACTATATGTATGATAATAATTTGAATGTAAGCTATAATAGAACAGCTATAATACAATTTTGAAAGTAGGTATGGTGAAAACGGAGAAAAAATATTTAACTCTACATGCAAAGAATTTCAAGAAAATCGAAGAACATCATTTACAAAATAAAGAAAAAAAGGAAAATATAAAAGAGGAAATTGAGTAAAATGGCACAAGCGGGTACTTACAAAATATGGAAGAAAAATTTGTATTAAGTGTACATAGGTATGTATATGAAAACAAAACTTGAACTATTAAAAACCATCAGGACACTAAGTATTGAAATTATTAAAAAATATAATTGTAAAGTTAATATAAAATTATCGATGGATGGAAATAGTATCATTACAAAAATATTTGAGAAAAATTAAACTAAATTGAACTTATTCCCACTTGATTGGCATTTGCTGATTAATATCATAAGCGGCAAAACTTGGATAAGGGATGAATTCGAATTTGAAGGTAATACTTGGCATTTGAGACAAAACACTACGAAAGCAAAGCACAACTATCAAACTGAAGCATTTAAGCACAAATTCTACAGAGTAATATGCAATAACTTTTAAAATCAAAGGTAGCGTCCTTGCTTGTCATGAAGATTCTGATCTGTATTGTGTCTCTCTTCACCCATCTGAAGAGGGTCATACTACGGGATAGGCATGCTACGACACAGACCCGTAAAGACCAATGTCTCATTGTTACTAAATAAAGGAACGAATGAATGACATTTAAGCAGCGTGTGTAGAAAGCTCTCCCTTATAAGCATTGCCACTTGGCTAAAACTAACCGGCATGGTTCGTTTTAGCCTTTACACTAGAAGACCAAAATTGGCTCGAAGTCTTTCGAGCTTGAACGGTATGTACATAAGTATGCTATGGTTAACAAATAATCAGGTGTGATATACGACAGTCATTAAAGAGTTGGTGAACACAGCAGTTCCATTTTACGACATAAGCACATTTTGCAGAGCACCATTAAGCTTGATGTCCACAGTACCGGGAGCGCTTAAGTTGGGTAAGACTAGATTAGATACGATAGTCTATTCTACCAGTTTCATAGGTTTTTATAAGCGGAGTTTTTCATAGACTCAAAGAAAACACAGCTGAATAACTCAAACAAACATAAATCACACGTTTTATTACAGGTATTCTTTGCAAAGTGAAATACCGAGCCGGTTTAGATATTGATTAGTACATGCAAGACAAACCAAAGTGTAATTTTAACAGGGTTCGTGAGTTGCTGATTTGAAACTGATTTTTTTTTTGTTCTTTCAATTAAGTGCTCCTTAAATTTTGATTCAAACTGTGGTCCAAATCAGCAATTTTGAATCCACCGTAAAAACTAAAGCAGGCAAGTAAGTAAGCAAGCAAGTGCAAAATTTGTCAAAGCTCTACATTTCTCATGCAATTTAAAATCTCATGTGGGTGACTAGAATTTTGGAGTTTAATTATTTAATTTCAAAGTAATCTCTTTTCTAATTAACATTTCACTATAATGAATACCCGAAAATGAAAACCTTGTATCCGTATTTTTTTAGTGCATGATGGAAACATCGACAAATATCAATTTCCATTTAATTTTAACTGCATTCATCAATGCAGCTTAATCAGCTCTTATAATCAAAGAATTTCTATTGGATGGGGGTCATGCGTTCAATACAGGGTCCTGCACTAAAAATCATGACAACCTACAGGGTACTATAGACAAAATTTGTTTTATGAATGGTACAAAAGAACCATACGTTATCTTACCAAGGGATCGAGCACAACCACTCTTAGCTGCATCCAATGAAAAAAACCATTACAACGCAAAACACTACATCAAGGTTCTGATCACTCGAAACGAATACTAACACTTTTGTTAAATGTGATTTATGGCAATATGATTTTAAAAGACTTTTGTACCCCCCGAGTCTGGAGCCTCATATTAATCTTCTATTTAACATTTGAACTTTTTTCAACTTTTTTCTACTCTTTAGATGGGGAGAATACTCTTCTCTGAATAGTAAATAAAAAAGTGCCAGTATCAGCTACAAGTTAGGATTAAGAAGATAGAAACTTACCTGGAATCCTTCGGGATGAGGATCGTGCTGTATCTTGAGGAGGATCTCCGGACAGGGTTCTAGCAGGGCCAGGACAGCCTCCTCATGCGTTACTTTGCTCACGTCTCGTCCATTGACGGCAAGTATTCTGTCTCCCATACGTAGCTTGCCGGACAGGGCGGCAACACCGCCTGGGACAATCTGTGGGAAATGAGTCAAGATGTTAAAAACAACAAACAAATAAACCTATCTTCTGGTTGTTACCTACCAAACCATTTTTTAAAGAGATTAGATAGAGGGAACTGTATCTGCTAGGGTCTTATCGTCCCGAAATCGAAGAGAGAAGGAAGACAGGATAGGAGAAAGAAGAGAGAACGGGGACAATCTGTGGAAATGAGTCAAGATGTTAAAAACAACAAACAAATAAACCTATCTTCTGGTTATTACCTACCAAACCATTTTTTTAAAGAGGTTAGATAGAGGGAACTGTATCTGCTAGGGTCTTATCGTCCCGAAATCGAAGAGAGAAGGAAGACAGGATAGGAGAAAGAAGAGAGAACCCTTTGAAGAACTGCCAACTAACGAGGCTGGTTAGGGTTAGCTATTCTCCTCCCTGTTTATAGTCCCACAACTTGACGCTAGTCTACTCTCTGGTTTCCTGAAACCTAAAATCTATATCTACTCAAATTGTTCTACTTACATGGGAAATGAATATACCCGGCTTGTGTTGTCCGAATGGAATGCAGGAATGGTCTGTACCTCCGATGATGCTGAAACCTAAGGGTCCTGACTTAGGTAGCACAACATCCTGCAAGAACAAACTCAAGTGTTACCGAATATGTTGAAGAAATAACAATAGAATGCGTGTACACGATACGATTTTTCTTACGATCCGACTGTACGATAAATTCTTCTTAAAGACACAAAACTTTGTTAAACTTTCGTACTGTGTATACCGGACAAAACTGTGTGATTTATTGTTCAGTCTGATAGTAAGAAAAATCGTACCTATCGTGTAAATATGTACATATATACCAGGTTGTGGTTATGTACTGGGCTACTGGGTTAGGCTATGTTTGGATCGATTTTTTTGACGTTTATATTTAAGTCCTAGCATAACCTAACCCAGTGCATAACCACAACCTTGCATACGTAATTATTGTCAAAGGTATGTAGAACTTTTGAGAGAATGGTTAAAGTGCGTGTAGTTTTATTAGAAAGCAGAACCCAGTGCTAGGTCAAACTGGTGAGTTTTTAGCTATCCTTGGTAATAAAATAATATTACATAAGACTTAGGCTAATGCTCGGGTAATAGTTATGAAGCGATAGATTAGTATGTCAATATGTAAGTACTAAGTACCTAAATAAACAATAATTAAAATGTATTAATTACTAGTTATGG
>NW_007377601.1:120162-130283 GCF_000475195.1 Diaphorina citri
GCCGGGGGTTAAGATTTTTTTTTTTGGAAAGGTTTTTTTTTTTTATTTTTTTGGGGGGGGGAAATGGGGGTTTTTTTTTTTTTTTTTTTTTTTTTCTAAAGCTATAAACCGCACTCGGAAACGAAGACATTACTTCAAGTGCGGTGCTTTTCATAGCTATTGATTTAAAAGCAATAAAGAATAACCCTATAATCTATAGGACCCGTAAGCAAGAAATACTGCAAGCAAATATCTAAGAAGCTAAAGAACTTTGTTCTGACAACTCTGAATTCAATAAGAACCTGATCCACTACAACTTTCTGTAATCGAACATTAGACACCTATGAGTTTCAAAGAAAACGAAACATATTTGCGGAATAAGTACCAACCTATGAGAAATATCAATGGAGAAAAAGAAAAACTAAAGGATAAATACATGCTCAATTGCTCATGCAGATATAAATAACTAATTTAGAATACGTGCAAGAGTGAAGAAATTAATGTCCAGATTTCACAGTCGTTAATCAACTGCTGATATTACTGTCCATTTGTTTTAGTTTGTTAACTAGATGGTAAATTTTCTGGTTACTTTAACCACCAAGCTGACTGTGAAACCGGGTATTAAGGCGTGCAATTAACAATTCAACCTCAAGAGAACCTGATTGTGTTCAATACTAAACCGACACCATATGAACTAGTCATAGCCATCCTTCACCAGTTTAGACAAATGATCAATATGATGGTTGGTCTAGGCCTCATAGTATCCAATACAAAGGCAGCACTGTGTTGAGGATTAGTCAAGCCTCGTACTTACCTCAATGATAACTGGCGCAATATACTTGTTATCGGTTACTCTGGTAACGACAGTTTCAGTGAAAGTACTCTTCGTTATCGTCTCCGTAACTTTCCCGATAGTTTTCGGACTGTCAGGGAACACGATCCCATTCATCATGCCATTCTCAGCAGGTTTTTGTATGGTTAGGGTCACGACCTGTGTGGGTTCTTGCTTCACCACAGTGGATACAGTTGTCTCGATAGGTTTGCCCAGGAAGTGAGGCGGGATCATAGCTTGAAACTCCTCGTTGGTGATGGGTTTGGAAGGGTGATGAGGTGGTGGGCCCTAGTTCAATAGATACGGAGACACAACCGAGATATAGTGTGAGCCATGGCATGGATTGCAACGGCAGGGATCCTATGTTGTTGTGTGTGGAACGCGCGACCCCTAACTTGTGACACGAGTACACTAGACTTTGGATAAGAGGAAGCATGAGGAGGGGGATAGCACAAAACACTCACACCTTAGCGCTGCGTACAAGCCAACACATAGAGAAAACAAGGTTCTCTGTCCCTAGAATATGAGGTCAGTTCCGTTGTAATGAAAGAGTGGGTATGAATAAAATGTTTACATTATGCCATTGCATCTTTCAGGTAAAATTTTTCCCAACTTCATCTTCCTCACCAATCCACAACACAAATATACATATTACATACATATGAAGTTATAAGTATACATATATGAAGAATCTTCATATAATTCTTCATTGAAGATATAAGTACATATGAAGGTACGAGTGTTTGTGGGACGCTGCATTACTAATACGATCTTGGCTCGAATCCAATCAAGCATTGCTGTGAAAAACTCATTACTAAACCGAAGAAAAATCAATGAAAATGGAGAAGTGGAATACGTAAAATGCCAAACTGTGCGCCTATTATTCGAGGGCCCAGACATACCACAACACATTCTACTCTACTTTAATAGAATACAATGTGAACCTTCCATCATGCCGGTACGGCAGTGCCAAAACTGCTTTAGATTTGGACACATCTCAAAATATTGCAGAGGCACCAAGAAGTGCAGAATGTGTGCAGCAGAATCCGACCCCAACCACCAATGCTCTAAGAACCCACATTGCATCAATTGTAAAGACAACCATATCGCCACATCCCCAGATTGCAAGGAACTTACCAAACAAAAGAACATAAAGAAGATGATGAGTGTAAGAAGAGTCCTCTACCATGAAGCTCTACAAACTTTCTCGACCAATGAAAGCAACAAATATGCAATTGCAACAAACAACCGCTTTGAAAGCCTCACACAGGACTCTGACTTCCCCAGTCTCCCAACCAAACATGGTAATGAAAACATACAAGCTTACATCCCCTCCCAGATTTCCTCAAGATTCCATTCGCAATGTCAAACAGGAAAACATCCCCCAACCCATTTTCTATTAAGAAAAAAGGGCCAACAGATAGCAAAGAACCCGCTCCAAAGAGAACAAAGAACACACACACACAAAATAACAAACCCAACCCTCCTGTTCTCCAGAACAAACCCCTCCTTGGTGTATCTTATGGTAAAAATACTTCATCCCAGAACAAAACTAATGGATCAAAATCCACCAATTCTTCCACAAAAGCAACCTCAAATGAAACCTTCAACTTCACCGATGAATCTCAGCACACGCAATCTAGCGACTGGCTGCTAGGCGGCAACAAACTATTCCACGATGATAGTGCTCAAACAAACTTCCAAAAAGACCTCACAAAATCCATAAAAAACATTCCAAAATCCCCCGTCATCTCGGACACAGAAATGGAGGAAAATGAATCAAATAATATTTGAACTCGCTAAACATAATCTCACCCTCCAACCTCACATATTTTTCAAAATCAATACTTTCACAAACAAATATATTAGGTATCATTTAAAAACTTCTTATCATGGAGAACCATAACACTAAAATAATCCAATGGAACTGCAACGGTGAATAAAATGAGTAGCATGCAGATAGCATACAAGCCGGGGGTGTATTCACACTGGAGACATCAACACTCGACAGAACATAAGATCCCTGATGTGGGTATAAATAAAATGAGTAGCATGCAGATAGCATACAAGCCGGGGGTGTATTCACACTGGAGACATCAACACTCGACAGAACATAAGATCCCTGCCTCTACAGAAAAATAATCAACTAAGCAAAAGTATAAAGGGATGAAAAATAAAATCAAACGACTTTTGTATATGAGTGCAAATGAGGGATGATAGGTGCTTGTAGTAAGCCATGAACAAAATTGTACAGCAGACACCACGTCTAAACATATACAAAGTATGACATGAAAGTTAGATAATATGGTATCGAATCATTGTTGTTTAGTTAGAATTGTTAGAACGTTAATTTGTGATGGTTCTATCAAGTGAAATTATTTCGTATTATTTCGAGGCCGTGGGCAAGGTTAACGTCTGAGGCCCCGACTGAATTGAAATCCCTCATACCCAGTATTTTATACAGTAGAACTTCGATGAAATGAATAAATCGTCATAATTCTACTCAACAGAATTAGATTGGTCAAAAGTATAAAGGGATGAAAAATAAAATCAAACGACTTATGTATATGAGTGCAAATGAGGGATGATAGGTGCTTGTAGTAAGCCATGAACAAAATTGTACAGCAGACACTCGTCTAAACATATACATAGTATGACATGAAAGTTAGATAATATGGTATTGAATCATTGTTGTTTAGTTAGAATTGTTAGAACGTTAATTTGTGATGGTTCTATCAAGTGAAATTATTTCGTATTTGACCGAGGCCATGGGCAAGGGTAACGCCTGAGGCCCAGACTGAAATGAAATCCCTCATACCCAGTATTTTATACAGTAGAACTTCGATGAAATGAATAAATCGTCATAATTCTACTCAACAGAATTAGATTGGATTAATTCAATGTCTCGTTATTCCTTTCATCAAAGTTCTACAAATGGGGTTAATCAAGTATTTCAGTAACGCGAACGACACAAGGTTAAAGCACCTAGTAGAAAAAATAAAAATAAGGTGACTTGGGATAAATTTTAAGACAAGTGCAATTTTGAGAGACCAACTATAATGGTCTCAAATGGCTTACTTATGGCCTTGGTCACCAATCTTTCAAAAAGGCTGCTTCTGTAGTTCATAAGTTTATGATTGGAAAAAAAGCAAAGTTTTAATGGGGTTAATCAAGTACTTCAGTAACGCGAACGACACAGGGTTAAAGCACCTAGTAGAAAAAATAAAAATAAGGTGACTTGGGATAAATTTTAAGACAAGTGCAATTTTGAATGGCTATCCTCTTTCTATCCTCTTAAATGATGTTGATGGCTTACTTATGGCCTTGGTCACCAATCTTTCAAAAAGGCTGCTTCTGTAGTTCATAAGTTTATGATTGGAAAAAAAGCAAAGTTTTACACTTGTCTCAAAGTTAGGCCAACCACTCACGATCAGGTCTGATCAAGTATACCTGACACCATGAGCATACATACTATCAGGTAGACCTGATCAGGTGTACCAGTCGTCAGGTCTACCTGCTAGATAGTGGCTGGCCTTACCCCAACCCACCTTAGAGTAGAAAGCAATCAGGGGGGCAAGCCTAGCATGCAGCTACATATTACCTGAGGTGCAGGGGTAGGTGGGGGCTCCGACGTTTCCGAAGTGATGGAAGAGGAGCTCGTCAATTTCCGCGGCGCTGGTCGCGGCTTAGTCGCGGCATTATTGACCGCAGTTGCATTAGTCGCGGCACTAGGCCTCGCGTTTGTCGCGTTGGTCGCGGGCGTGGTTGGCGACAGAGGGGAAGATGTTCGGAAGTTGGGTCGATGTGCCATATAGCTGTTGGGAGAGTAGGGGGAGGGGGACTTGGCGAAGTTGAGAGGAGGGCGGGCATCGAACCCGGGACTCGAGAGGGACACGGGACGCTCGGCTACAATGCGGACAAACCGTTCTAGACCGGTCAGCATGGACACTGCCTGGTCGTGACGTGCACCTTCTACATCTACACCGTTGATCTGGAGAAGAGAAGAGAAGTAGAATTGAATTGAATGGTTTATTGTTACTTTTAAGGTGTATCCACAGTCCACACATAGTCCACGGCCGTCGATTGATGGTCGATCGACGGCCGGTCGACTATGTTTGCACACACCTTTACAATGACTTAAGAATACCTACAGTAAAATATGTGTACTATTTTCAAAGAGAAATTCTATATACTCAAAAAATATAAAATTTTCTTAGACGTCAGGATTAGGAAGGAAAAACACCTTTGTATACTCGTATATGTTACTCATCAGATAAATAGGTAAATGAATGAAAATGAAACTTTTCTAAAACTACGGATCACCTAGTTTATAAGTGAATAATAAAGTAATTATAAATACACGTAAAGGGATACATGCAACTTACAGACACAATGCGATCTCCGACTTGAAGCTTTCCATCTCTCTCTGCCGCTCCTCCTTCTGTGATTCTTGATATGAATATAGTCTGCGTGAAACAAATACAAGCCGCACATAAGTTCTCCGAGAAAACCACATAAAATACAGTAAAGGGGCCGCGGAGCGTTCACACTTAAAGAAAAGGGGCAGCGTGTGTTACTCATCAGAATATGTTACTCATCAGATAAATAAATGAATGGAAATGAAACTTTTCTAAAACTACGGATCACCTAGTTTATATGTATAAGTGAATAATAAAGTAATTACGTATATAAATACACGTAAAGGGATACATGCAACTTACAGACACAATGCGATCTCCGACTTGAAGCTTTCCATCTCTCTCTGCCGCTCCTCCTTCTGTGATTCTTGATATGAATATAGTCTGCGTGAAACAAATACAAGCCGCACATAAGTTCTCCGAGAAAACCACATAAAATACAGTAAAGGGGCCGCGGAGCGTTCACACTTAAAGAAAAGGGGCAGCGTGGAAAAAAGTTTGGAAACCGCTGGCCCAAGTATCCTTTTTCTCCTTTTAGGCGCTGTAACACTACGGACAGTAGGTCGTTCGCGCCGAAAAAGCATACTTACATCAGTATTAGAGCCAGACTTGCACCCTTTGCCCCCGGCTATACTAAACCCGAGCCCATTCTGATCTCGTATCAGGGTCGTGTATATCCTATAGGTGCGTGTAGGGGGCTCCGTCGCCATGCCAGTGAGGGGCTCCGGCACTTTCTTGCTTTTGGGGGCGGGGGCAGACTCGTAGGGCGGCAGGGGGCCATTGGAATGTAGGGGGGGGAGTTCGGTGGCAGAATGATGGGAGGCGGCAGAGGGGGCGCGACTATTGCTCAGAGAGGAGGAAGTGGTCACACTACGGAATGTAGGAGTGGATTCTGTCGACGTCAGCTCGCTCTGGTGGAGGAAAAATTAAACATGGAGGTTGAAAAATAAAGTAGGCCATAAAAGTTAAGGTGTGTCCACACTTCACACATAGTCAACCGGCTGTTAATCGACGTCAATCGACGCGACGGCCGTCGACTATGTGAGGACACAACTTAAACCCATATTTATGAACAAAATACTCATTCTCAAGTCGCACTAAAGCTTCAATTCCAAACATCTGATTGCCAAAATTATTTTCAGTCTGACTTCCAGTAAGAGGAAGTAGGCCATAAAAGTTAAGGGAAGTTAAGGTGTGTCCACACTTCACACATATTCGACCGGCTGTAAATCGACGTCGATCGACGCGACGGCCGTCGACTATGTGTGGATACAACTTGAACCCATATTTATGAACAAAATACTCATTCTCAGGTCGCACTGAAGCTTCAATTCCAAACATCTGATTGCCAAAATTATTTTCAGTCTGACTTCCAGTAAGAGCGAGAATATTTGTTCATGAATAAGGATGTTGGTGTTAGTGTCGCATAAGTGATATATCTTTTATCATGTCCACCTTCCAAGATATAATATTGTTTTGGTAGGTACCTACCTACCTATCTATTAAATAGAGTCCCTATTCCCTCCTAAAACCTAATTAAGTATTGTAATTGTAATCTCTTGAAAAGTACTATAAAGAACAATAATAATAAATGGAAATATGTAGAACAATAACATCAATTGTTTACATTCTAGACATAAATACTCTTGACTAGAATTCCTGTGATTAGTGCAATCAATGTGATAAGACTGATAAGATAACGATACGCATCACATTACTGAGCTATACTTAACTATGTGATAATATGTGATATGTGATAATCGGTTAACAGGAAAGTATTACATTGAAATAGGGTTATCGTAACCCATGCCTACATACTCGTACTTCCTATCTGTTCACCATTTTATCACGATTTAATATTGATTTTATCATCAAGAAAAAATACTGCTTTTGAAAAGGCCTTCAACGGTTTCTGTTAAAGATATTTCAGCTGTCAATAATTTATTCCTGTGTGATTTTTCACGCCAAATCGAATGGTGCTACTTTGAACACTATCTGACTCACGGTTAAGGAGTTACAGGTTCTATTCTTTCCTGTGTCAACAAATTTTAATAATTTTCGAAAAATACAGATAAATGTAGGTAAATGCAAATAGTCAATCCTATGTTTTTTTTTCCACGAGGAATCTAATGATTTAACTTATAGCTCTGTCCGACCAACGGTTAAGGAGTTACAGGTTCGATTCCTCCCTTTGTCAATAAATTTAATTAATTTTCATGTTTACATTACTACTCTGGATGAGGCTTGAGGTTTTTCTAATTTTCGGCGAAAAGCCTGTACATTTCCTACAGGAATCCCAGCACTAGTCCAGACATGCACATGCAACATTCCCTCCGTCTCAATCGTCTTCCTTCCTTTCCCTCAGTTTTCCACTCCCAAACTAGTAAGCATCTTATCTAATTGAGCCCAAACAGGTACCTATGTACAATGGATTATTTTTATTTACTCGCACTTTAAAAGGCGCGGATGGTAGGTCTCCAGGTCGGCAAACAATAATTAAGAAGAGTATGAACATATTCGACCTGGAAAAAAGTGTATGGGTGTAAAAAAGAAGAAATACTTGGAATCAATAACCTCAGTGAAAACACAAATTAGCAATGGCACTAATATCAAATCAGAGAGGGTGATGAAATGTACCTAAATAAACAATAATTAAAATGTATTAATTACTAGTTATGGCAATAAATATTCAACTAAAAATACACATGATCAACTTCATTTAAGAGGACAGAGAAAGGAGTGAAAGAGAGATAGAGGAGCGAAAAGGAAAGAAAAATACATTTTCTAAATTTGCTTAAAAAACTAAACGAAAAAGAGAAAATAATTAAGAAGAGTATGAACATATTCGACCTGGGAAAAAGTGCATGGGTGTACAAAAAGAAGAAATACTTGGAATCAATAACCTCAGTGAAAACACAAATTAGCAATGGCACTAATATCAAATCAGAGAGGGTGATGAAATGACAAAAGTGAAAATGAGAAAACAAGTAATTGATGGTAAACACCATAGAAAAGAAAGAAGAGACCGGAATATAGGTTCACACAAAAAAGATGAAAGTGGAAAAGAAGAAAGGACAGAGTCAAAGATAGAAGTAATGAGTAGGTGCCTCCATAAATTAGATAACAATACACACAGCTAACACAAAGAGACAGAAACAACATAAAAGAGTTAAAAAGAAGAAAACTGGATGTACTGATACGGCAGACAGATATACTTAACAACAAAAATGTATTTCACACTTAAAAGGGGGGGGAACCTTTAGATAACAGGTTGGAGATAAAAGGGGCCGTCGTAATTCTAACCAAAGCGAGTCCACAAGTCCACACACAACAACGAAGGAGTTTCATAGCCGTTTCCCATGATGTGCTACTCTGGACAAAAATATGAAAGTGGAAAAGAAGAAAGGACAGAGTCAAAGATAGAAGTAATGAGTAG
This sequence comes from Diaphorina citri, assembly GCF_000475195.1. Classification (NCBI taxonomy): domain Eukaryota; kingdom Metazoa; phylum Arthropoda; class Insecta; order Hemiptera; family Psyllidae; genus Diaphorina; species Diaphorina citri. Next base: position 128,828 of record NW_007377601.1, read on the forward strand.
GTACCTCCATAAATTAGATAACAATACACACAGCTAACACAGAGAGACAGAAACAACATAAAAGAGTTAAAAAGAAGAAAACTAGATGTACTGATACGGCAGACAGATATACTTAACAACAAAAATGTATTTCACACTTAAAAGGGGGGGAACCTTTAGATAACAGGTTGGAGATAAAAGGGGCTGTCGTAATTCTAACCAAAGCGAGTCCACAAGTCCACACACAACAACGAAGGAGTTTCATAGCCGTTTCCCTTGATGTGCTACTCTGGATGAGGCTTGAGGTTTTTCTAATTTTCGGCGAAAAGCCTGTACATTTCCTACAGGAATCCCAGCACTAGTCCAGACATGCACATGCAACATTCCCTCCCTCTCACTCGTCTTCCTTCCTCTCCCTCAGTTTTCCACTCCCAAACTAGTAATCATCTTATCCAATTGAGCCCAAACAGGTACCTATGTACAATGGATTATTTTTATTTACTCGCACTTTAAAAGGCGCGGATGGTAGGTCTCCAGGTCGGTTAGTTATAATGTTAAAGCGCCTTAAAAAGCCACAGGCAAAAAATAACATCAGCCCTGTCAAGTAAGATAAATTAAATTTAAATCCCCACTTAAGTAAATTAGTAATATCAATGAAAATTTACTAACCAAGAGAAACTGAAGAAACATTCAGAAAGTCAACCAAAAAGATGGAAACAATGTATTTGGAGTTCAGAGGGGATAAAATGTTATTCGGACCCGGTATATTATACTTAACTATGTGATAATATAGGTACTCGGTTAACAGGACAGTATTACATTGAAATAGGGTTATCGTAACCCATGCCTACATACTTCCTATCTGTTCACCATTTTATCACGATTTAAGTAATATTGATTTTATCATCAAGAAAAAATACTGCTTTTGAAAAGGCCTTCAACGGTTTCTGTTAAAGATATTTCAGCTGTCAATTTCGAAAATTATTTCAGCTGTCAATTTCGAAAATCTGTATTTTTCGAAAATTATTAAAATTTGTCGACACAGGAAAAAATCGAACCTGTAAATCCTTAACCGTGAGTCGGATAGTGTTCAAAGTAGCACCATTCGATTTGGCATGAAAAATCACGTAGGAATGACTTTTTGACAGCTGGAATATCTTTAACAGAAACCGTTGAAGGCCTTTTCGAAGGCCAAACAGTATTTTTTCTTGAATTCGCCGAGTCTCGAACCCGTAACTCCTTAACTGTAAGTCGGACAGTTGCACCAATCGATTCCTCGTCAAAAGTTCCATAAGAGAGAATGCTCAGTGGACTGGAAAAGTGTATTGGGGACTTTTATGGGGCAAAAAACTGATTTTACGGGTTAATTTCCTATGGGGCACTTTGAGGTTGAACACCCTGTATGGAGTATAGGGCACAGAAGAGTGAGTTACACTTAAAAGAGTAGTTTTTTTTTTTTTTTTTTTTTTTTTTTTAT
>NW_007377601.1:131355-229284 GCF_000475195.1 Diaphorina citri
TTGTCAGCTCCCATGGCGTAGTGGTCACTGCGCTCGCCTTGCACGCGGGAGACCCGGGTTCGATTCCCGGCGGGGTCAAGAAATTTGTATCATGCAAATGATTGATTCCGTGACTGGCCGTTACGGGGCCCACTCAGCCTCGTGAGGAAAATGAGTAGCTATGTAATATAAATGCGCATAGCGACCGGTGCCAGCATGGTAGGTAATTGGGAGCTGGATTATTGCGATATACTTACCTATGTATTTGGAAAAATCCTACAATGCTGCAGTGAGCACCAAAGTTGTGATATAGTAACACAAAGAAAGACATTTATTTTATTATTTATTTATTTATTATTTTCACTTTCCTTATCCTCAATTTCAGCAAAGTACAAGTATACTAGGTGTGTACTACTATATTTTAGTATTTTTTTCTCCCAAATATACGGAATGATATCCACAAACTAGCTACATATTTATATGGCCTAAAGTGAAAGCGGGGGAACAACGATCTCCTTATTCTTTTAACTAGCTAGCTAGCTAGCTTGCTTGCTTGCTTTAGCTTTAGCTAGCACCACTTGAAACTAACGTTTGACGATTGGTCAAGTAGCACTCACCCCCAAAATAGAGGTCAAACTAAAATCCATCACTCACCCTCAAATCGGGTAAAGTTGGCGAATCAATATTACACTTGTCTCAAAGTTAGGCCAACCACTCACGATCAGGTCTGATCAAGTATACCTGACACAAAGTTTTACACTTGTCTCAAAGTTAGGCCAACCACTCACGATCAGGTCTGATCAAGTATACCTGACACCATGAGCATACATACTATCAGGTAGACCTGATCAGGTGTACCAGTCGTCAGGTCTACCTGCTAGATAGTGGCTGGCCTTACCCCAACCCACCTTAGAGTAGAAAGCAATCAGGGGGGCAAGCCTAGCATGCAGCTACATATTACCTGAGGTGCAGGGGTAGGTGGGGGCTCCGACGTTTCCGAAGTGATGGAAGAGGAGCTCATCAGGGGACAAGCCTAGCATGCAGCTATTACCTGAGGTGCAGGGGTAGGTGGGGGTTCCGACGTTTCCGAAGTGATGGAAGAGGAGCTCGTCAATTTCCGCGGCGCTGGTCGCGGCTTAGTCGCAGCATTATTGACCGCAGTTGCATTAGTCGCGGCACTAGGCCTCGCGTTTGTCGCGTTGGTCGCGGGCGTGGTTGGCGACAGAGGGGAAGATGTTCGGAAGTTGGGTCGATGTGCCATATAGCTGTTGGGAGAGTAAGAGGAGCTCGTCAATTTCCGCGGCGCTGGTCGCGGCTTAGTCGCGGCATTATTGACCGCAGTTGCATTAGTCGCGGCACTAGGCCTCGTTGTCGCGTTGGTCGCGGGCGTGGTTGGCGACAGAGGGGAAGATGTTCGGAAGTTGGGTCGATGTGCCATATAGCTGTTGGGAGAGTAGGGGGAGGGGGACTTGGCGAAGTTGAGAGGAGGGCGGGCATCGAACCCGGGACTCGAGAGGGACACGGGACGCTCGGCTACAATGCGGACAAACCGTTCTAGACCGGTCAGCATGGACACTGCCTGGTCGTGACGTGCACCTTCTACATCTACACCGTTGATCTGGAGAAGAGAAGTAGAAGTGAATTGAATTGAATGGTTTATTGTTACTTTTAAGGTGTATCCACAGTCCACACATAGTCCACGGCCGTCGATTGATGGTCGATCGACGGCCGGTCGACTATGTTTGCACACACCTTTACAATGACTTAAGAATACCTACAGTAAAATATGTGTACTATTTTCAAAGAGAAATTCTATATACTCAAAAAATATAAAATTTTCTTAGACGTCAGGATTAGGAAGGAAAAACACCTTTATATACTCGAATATTGTAATTGTAATTTTTATTTGACATTTTAAGTATACATATTTTTCATATAGGTTAAATAAATTTCAAATTGAGTTTGCTGTTGGACTGGTCCTCCCTCAGTGACGCGAGAGATGAAGATCCCGTCATCTTCTCCCTTGAACGGAGTCGAACCTACACCCCCCGCTATGGAAATCCCGAGACCAGCCTGTGTCCGCTCGATGTGAATCTCTCGGTACTCGATTGCACTTAATCCGTCCGTTTCTGAAATCAAAGAGTCGGAAATTTAGATTTACGTATCTACCTGCAAACTGAAAGATAAGGTGTTCTTGATAGACATTGTGTTTGGCCTTTTGGTAATAGTTCAGAAGCCACGACAGTGAAAAATTGCTACAAAAAGGAGCCGTCATAAATGAGCAGTGACCAGTGTTATTAGGGGGTTAGGTCAGACACAAAAATAAGAGCTTTCTTTCTCTAATAAATATTAATAAAAAAAAGAGCTTTCTTTTTCATTGTAGTGACTTCTGATTAATTACCAGCCGTTTTTATTCTGATCACAATTATCAGTCCTAATATCAGTCTAATGTTAATCGAACCACCTTTATAAACTTTATATCCTTTCTCAAAATTATACGCATTCAGATAGATATAGCTTTCTCGCTGCTTCAATGGTTTTTCTACATACTTGACAGCTTAATACGAGTTCAATCTACGCTGAAAAACAAACTGATCAAGAATTGAGACGCATGTCTTTCTATTTTAATAGCTTATTGGAAAAGCAATTAAAATATCAATGAATCATTTACTGCTATAAGGTAAAGACGTAAAATTTTCAAAGTAAAAACAATAGTAGTCATTTAAACTCATGAATAAACCATAATATATGGCACTGAATAGCCATGCAAACATACGTAAAAACCCCACTATTGAAAACCCACATTCACTAGAGTTAATTACCTTTGGACCGATAGAACACGTTCTTAATGATCTTATTTCTACTGCGTGAATACATGATGTTGTGTCTCTAACAACGCACTGATAACAACTGAGTCTTACATCCTAGCTCCATGACATACTTAGCGCTCGAGATAAGAATGATCAACAAAGCCACAGGCAAAAAATAACATTAGCCCTGTCAAGTTAGATAAATTAAATTTAAATCCCCACTTAAGTAAATTAGAAAAATCAATGAAATTTTACCAACCAAGAGAAATTGAAGAAACATTCAGAAAGTCAACCAAAAAGATGGAAACAATGTATTTGGAGTTCAGAGGGGATAAAATGTTATTCGGACCCGGTATAAATATTAAAAATAGTTGATTAATTAGAAATTAATAGATCGGATGTAAAAAAACCCGTAAACCGTCAGTATATGTCGGGAAGAATGAGGCAGCGTTAGTGTCAGTAAAGTAAAATAACCAAAGAAAAAGAGAAGCCCTTTTCAGTAAATTTAATAAGGTTTACAAATCTGCAATTCATTTTGTAATATTTTGCAAGAAGAAAACCCAAAGCAATGTCAATAGCTAGTCCCAACAAAAGGCCCAATATTAAAGTTATAAAATGTTACGAAATCAAGTAGGTATTAGCTATTGATTTAAAAGCAATAAAGAATAACCCTATAATCTATAGGACCCGTAAGCAAGAAATACTGTAAGCAAATATCCAAGAAGCTAAAGAACTTTGTTCTGACTACTCTGAATTCAATAAGAACCTGATCCACTACAACTTTCTGTAAACGAACATTAGATACCTATGAGTTTCAAAGAAAACGAAACATATTTGAGGAATAAGTACCAACCTATGAGAAATATCAATGGAGAAAAAGAAAAACTAAAGGATAAATACATGCTCATGCAGATATAAATAACTAATTTAGAATACGTGCAAAAGTAAAGAAATTAATGTCCAGATTTCACAGTCGTTAATCAACTGCTGATATTACTGTCCATTTGTTTTAGTTTGTTAACTAGATGGTACATTTTCTGGTTACTTTAATTACCAAGCTGACTGTGAAATCGGGTATTAAAGCGTGCAATTAACAATTCAACCTCAAGAGAACCGGATTGTGTTCAATACTAAACCGACACCATATGAACTAGTCATAGCCATCCTTCACCAGTTTAGACAAATGATCAATCTGATGGTTGGTCTAGGCCTCATAGTATCCAATACAAAGGCAGCACTGTGTTGAGGATTAGTACAAGCCTCGTACTTACCTCAATGATAACTGGCGCAATTCTAGGCCTCATAGTATCCAATACAAAGGCAGCACTGTGTTGAGGATTAGTACAAGCCTCGTACTTACCTCAATGATAACTGGCGCAATATACTTGTTATCGGTTACTCTGGTAACGACAGTTTCAGTGAAAGTACTCTTAAATCATTTCCCAAAACGGTTCCCAAAAAAAATAGTAAAATTCATTGACACAGAGAAGTATCGAACCCGTAACTTCTCAACTGTACGTCGGCCGGTGCTAGAAGTTGCACCATTCGATTTGGCGTGAAATATTACCTAAGATAGACTATTCACATGCGAATGTATCAATGATTTATGAATAGCTCACTCACTTTTTACACGGCTCTATTGTCAAGCACTCAGCTATTTACGCTCAAGACGATTCTCATTCATGTTTACAATATGCCATTGCATCTTTCAGGTAAAATTTTTCCCCACTTCATCTTCCTCACCAATCCACAACACAAATATACATACATATTATGAAGTTATAAGTATACATATGTATATAAAGAATCTTCATATAATTCTTCATTGAAGATATAAGTACATTTATGAAGGTACGAGTGTTTGTGGGACGCTGCATTACTAATACGATCTTGGCTCGAATCCAATCAAGCATTGCTGTGAAAAACTCATTAGTATTCAACAGTCCTAGTAGTGGAGAAGTTAATTTATTGGATTGATAACAGAAGAGACTATGGTTCGATTTTCAGAAGCGGTATAAAATCTTTGTATCGGGGAAAGACCATTTGTAAGATTATATTCAAAGAAATTATTAATTTTCACTTTCCTTATCCTGTATTAAGGGAAGTAATTTATTTAGTTTAATTTTCAAGTTGTACTTTAAATCCTGACTTCAATTTGTCTCCATAAGAGCCCATGCTAAAATAAGCGTAGATTTGGACTTTAGCTCTACTAACGATGATCTGTGAAGAGTGCAGTTAGCGGTATAGGATAAGGAAGGTCGTGTGACGTTCACACATTTTATTACTCACCCTAGCGCCAGGAGGTAGTCTAGGAACTTCGCGGCACACATTGAGGATAAGCACAGCACCTGCGGCTCTCAAAAACTCTACAGCCGTGTAGTGGTCTGCTCCTAGCAGGGATCTACCATTCACTGCGAGCACTTTGTCACCCACCTGTGATCAAAGGGGGAAGGAGTAAGATCAGCATAGTCTTCTTATTTTCACTTTCAGTCAGCTCCCATGGCGTAGTGGTCACTGCGCTCGCCTTGCACGCGGGAGACCCGGGTTCGATTCCCGGCGGGGGCAGGGATCTGCCATTCACTGCGAGCACTTTGTCACCCACCTGTGATCAAAGGGGGAAGGAGTAAGATCAGCATAGTCTTCTTCTTATTTTCACTTTCCTTATCCTCAATATTTCAGCAAAGTACAAGTATACTAGGTGTGTACTACTATATTTTAGTATTTTTTTCTCTCCCAAATGTACGGAATGATATCCAAAAACTAGCTACATATTTATATGGCCTAAGGTGAAAGCGGGGGAACAATGATCTCTTTATTCTTTTAGCTTGCTTGCTTTAACTTTAGCTAGCACCCCTTGAAACTAACGTTTGACGATTGGTCAAGTAGCACTCACCCCCAAAATAGAGGTCAAACTAAAATCCATCACTCACCCTCAAATCGGCCAAATCCGCGGGTCCTCCCTCAGTGACGCGAGAAATGAAGATCCCGTCATCTTCTCCCTTGAACGGAGTCGAACCCACACCCCCCGCTATGGAAATCCCGAGACCAGCCTGTGTCCGCTCGATGTGAATCTCTCGGTACTCGATTGCACTTAGTCCGTCCGTTTCTGAAATCAAAGAGTCGGAAATTTAGATCTTATGTCTACCTGCAAGCTAAAAGTATTAAAGGTGTTCATGGTAGAAATTGGTTTTGGTATTTTGTATTCTGACCATGGTTTGGGTTAAGCTTCTACGAATCTACGGTTATCAGTCCTAATATCAGTCTAAAAGTCAATCGAACCACCTTTATTTACTTTATCCTTCCGCAAAAGATACGCATTCAGATGAATATAGCTTTCTCGCTGCTTCAATGGTTTTTCTACATACTTGACAGCTTAATACGGGTTCAATCTACGCTGAAAAACAAACTGATCAAGAATTGAGACGCATGTCTTACTATTTTAATTGCTTATTGGAAAAGCAATTAAAATATCAATGAATCATTCACTGCTATAAGGTAAAGACGTAAAATTTCCAAAGTAAAAACAATAGTATTCATTTAAACTCATGAATAAACCATAATATATGGCACTGGATAGCCATGCAAACGTACGTAAAAACCCCACTATTGAAAACCCACATTCACTAGAGTTAATTACCTTTGGACCGATAGAAAACGTTCTTAATGATCTTATTTCTACTGCGTGAATACATGATGTGTCTCTAACAACGCACTGATAACAACTGAGTCTTACATCCTAGCTCCATGACATACTTAGCGCTCGAGATAAGAATGATCAACAAAGCTCGACACCCCATATTTAGGTTTGTGTACCTCTCGGAAAACACATACTGGGGGGTTTGGAAGAAAAACTAGTTTTCGAGACTTTGTTGAACCACATTGGTGCTGATCCCCCGAGGCCAAAGTAAAAAGGATTGTCTTTCAATAATGAGAAAAATGGAACGCAAAAAATTCAAGATAAAGGGCCAATCTATCTTATTTATTATTTGCATTTATGAGATTTATTTATTGCTCTTCGTTCTCGGAACGGCTGGCTTTCTCCTATTTCATCTTCCTTTTCTCTTCGATTTCGGGACGATAAGACCTTAGCCGTTACAGCTCCCTCTATCAAACTTCTTCAAAAATAAATATGTAGTAATAATTTTTGCTCATAAAATGGAAAAGTTTTGGACCATTTCCGTTAACTGATACCTGACAGATTGTGTGATGTATACGCATTATTATTGTTGCCAAGATTTATCTTGGCTACGAACATGTCTGGCTACAAAATGGAAAGGAAAATATAAAGAAAAACATCCGAGCTCTTATGTCTGCTAGACTGTCTAGTGTTAGCAAATATTCTCGATATTTTAAAGAAAAGCGACACTATCTCTTGCTATCCAACTATGTATAACGGGATGCTAGAAAAATCCAAGTTTTTTGATACTCCCAGTATTCAATACCCAATAGTCTACCTCACATCATATCATCATGGGTGTATATAATAAGTTAATGAATGACAGGTTAGTCACACTATCAACCATAAGTTCCTGATAAAACCCCACGGCCTTTGCAGGAATGATAAAGTCTGTAGATAAAAATGTGAAATTACCACAGTATGAATTGCTAATTTAAAATGAATGATCATTGGGAACAACATGATGAATCAGAGGCAATTTACAGGTAACTTTTTTTCTCGTCATACAATCTTCTTCTTCTAGAAAAACATCCGAGCTCTTATGTCTGCTAGACTGTCTAGTGTTTAGCAAATATTGTCGATATTTTAAAGAAAAGCGACACTATCTCTTGCTATCCAACTATGTATATAAGGAGATGCTAGAAAAATCCAAGTTTTTTGATACTCCCAGTATTCAATACCCAATAGTCTGCCTCACATCATATCATCAAATCATAGGTGTATATAATAAGTTAATGAATGACAGGTTAGTCACACTATCAACCTTCTCTTTCCGATAAAACCCACGGCCTTTGCAGAAATGATAAAAGTTATCACCTATAGATAAAAATGTGAAATTACCACAGTATGAATTGCTATTTTAAAATGAATGATCATTGGGAACAACATGATGAATCAGAGGCAATTTACAGGTAACTTTTTTTCTCGTCATACAATCTTCTTCTTCTTTGCCTTTTCCGGTGTTTAGACGGGGTCGGCGTTTTTCGTCGGCCCTCAATCAGCCCTAGGGTGATTGCTTTTATGCTGACATTTAGTTTTAGCTACAAAATTTTACGATTGGATGATGCCCTTAACACTACACCTTTGTTATTTCTTTAGCAAGAGAAATTTCAGGCTGGTATGTACTTGGTTCGGACAATTTCTCTGGCCATCCAAAGGGGCAAATGCTCGAACATCATAAGCACGTTACCCTCTGGGAAGAATATGGGCGAAGTGTTTTACTTATTGAAATAAATACTAGAATATTACCACAATTGATATGGATATATGGACAGCATTAAGCAGAAACGAAGTGTTCTACTTATAGAAAATTAGGAATCAATACAAGAATGTTACTAACATTGATATGAATATATGGACAGCATTAAACAGAAAAGAACCATACATAAGGCATAGGTACTAGAATATTACTACCATTGTTATGGATAAATGGACAGCATTAAGCAGAAAAGAACCATACATAACCCAAGGTACTTTATGTATGGTTCTTTTCTGCTTAGTGCTGTCCAAATGTATGGTAAAGGCAAGATAACACTGATCAGGGTGTCTACCAAAATGGAAAAATAAAATTCCCTGACTTTTCCGGGTTTTCCAGTCCAATTTTTCAAAATTTCCAGTCTACTTTTCCAAGATTTTCTACCCTATTCCTCCCACTCCGCTGCAGCCGATTTTTTTTTTTTCCAAGCAATGTTCTCAGGCCTGTTAAATTTCTTGAGTCCTCCATTTGCACCATGAAATAACTGCGCCGCAAGCACAGAGGCAAAAAACTTCGACCCCTCCGGGAATGGAAGCCGGGACCTCCGGAGTGCAAGCCTAATGTGATAACCACTAGGCCGAGGAAGTTGACCTGAAATGACGAGGACAAAACGCCTTGCCTCCGTTGGGATTCGAACCCGCATCTTCCGGATTACAAGGACCTGAAAGGTGAATGCATTTAAAATTAAATAAAAAATGATATTTGTCGATGTTTCCATCATGCACTAAAAAAATACGGATACAAGGTTTTCATTTTCAGGTATCCATTATAGTGAAATGTTAGTTAGAAAAGAGATTACTTTCAAATTAAAGAATTAAACTGGAAAATTCTAGTCACCCACATGAAATTTTAAATTGCATGAGAAATGTAGAGCTTTGACAAATTTTGCACTTGCTTGCTTACTTACTTGCCTGCTTTAGTTTTTACGGTGGATTCAAAATTGCTGATTTGGACTACAGTTTGAATCAAAATTTAAGGAGCACTTACTTAATTGAAAGAACAAAAAAAAAAATCAGTTTCAAATCAGCAACTCACGAACCCTGTTAAAATCACACTTTGGTTTGTCTTGCATGTACTAATCAATATCTAAACCTACTCGGTATTTCACTTTGCAAAGAATACCAGTAATAAAACATGTGATTTATGTTTGTTTGAGTTATTCAGCTGTGTTTTCTTTGAGTCTATGAAAAACTCCGCTTATAAAAACCTATGAAACTGGTAGAATAGACTATCGTTTCTAATCTAGTCTTACCCAATTTAAGCGCTCCCGGTACTGTGGACAGTTGGACACCAAGCTTAATGGTGCTCTGCAAAATGTGCTTATGTCGTAAAATGGAACTGCTGTGTTCACCAACTCTTTAATGACTGTCGTATATCACACCTGATACCGGATGATTTGTTAACCATCGCATACTTATGTACATACCGTTCAAGCTCGAAAGACTTCGAGCCAATTTTGGTCTTCTAGTGTAAAGGCTAAAACGAACCATGCCGGTTAGTTTTAGCCAAGTGGCAATGCTTATAAGGGAGAGCTTTCTACACACGCTGCTTAAATGTCATTCATTCGTTCCTTTATTTAGTAACAATGAGACATTGGTCTTTACAGGTCTGTGTCGTAGCATGCCTATCCCGTTAGACGGGTGAAGAGAGACACAATACAGACCAGAATCTTCATGACAAGCAAGGACGCTACCTTTGATTTTAAAAGTTATTGCATATTACTCTGGGGTCTGTGTCGTAGCATGCCTATCCCGTAGTATGACCCTCTTCAGATGGGTGAAGAGAGACACAATACAGATCAGAATCTTCATGACAAGCAAGGACGCTACCTTTGATTTTAAAAGTTATTGCATATTACTCTGTAGAATTTGTGCTTAAATGCTTCAGTTTGATAGTTGTGCTTTGCTTTCGTAGTGTTTTGTCTCAAATGCCAAGTATTACCTTCAAATTCGAATTCATCCCTTATCCAAGTTTTGCCGCTTATGATATTAATCAGCAAATGCCAATCAAGTGGGAATAAGTTCAATTTAGTTTAATTTTTCTCAAATATTTTTGTAATGATACTATTTCCTCGAATTCATCCCTTATCCAAGTTTTGCCGCTTAATAATACCAAATGATATTAATCAGCAAATGCCAATCAAGTGGGAATAAGTTCAATTTAGTTTAATTTTTCTCAAATATTTTTGTAATGATACTATTTCCATCCATCGATAATTTTATATTAACTTTACAAATATATATATTTTTTTAATAATTTCAATACTTAGTGTCCTGATTGTTTTTAATAGTTCAAGTTTTGTTTTCATATACCTATGTACACTTAATACAGATTTTTCTTCCATATTTTGTAAGTACCCGCTTGTGCCATTTTACTCAATTTCCTCTTTTATATTTTCCTTTTTTTCTATATTTTGTAAATGATGTTCTTCGATTTTCTTGAAATTCTTTGCATGTAGAGTTAAATATTTTTTCTCCGTTTTCACCATACTTTCAAAATTGTATTATAGCTGTTCTATTATAGCTTACATTCAAATAATTATCATACATATAGTTTTTTGTCGATCCGAAACAATTTCTGAGGACTCTTTTAAGCAGTTAGTTATTGCCATATCAAAATAATGGTTTAGCTAAGAAGTTACCTAATAATGATATGGTCCAATATCCGTAAACTTGAAGGTTTTACTCTGATCATTTCAATTCAAATTACCAAGTCCATGTTAACTAGCGTGAATGGAGTGTGTGGCTATTCTATCCCACCAACAGGAAGCATATTTTGGTTTTGTTTGGTTTGCAGACGCCTCCCGTCCAAGAAGTCAATGCCACGTAACGCCAACTGCCACTAATAGGACACACATGAAAGAAAACTATTCTTGGTGCTAAATTGTGTTCCACGTTTCACTTAGACTTTTGTTCAGTATTACTAGCAAAATCCAATCAGCTTGAATCCTACTTCCTAGAAGCAATGCTGTATGGATCAACACTAATCCGAGAAAAGTTAGAGCATTCCACTTGGAAATTTGTTTGGGCAAATTCCTACATTAGATGTGATTAAACTATCAGATTGAGAAACTCAGCAGAAGGAGTGCTTCTAGATGAAGAAATGTCATCAAAGGATTTCGAGATATTATCCAGATCTTCAAGTCTTGTTCATGATGTCTTCTTCAATACTGAATAGCAGAAGGACTACTAACTAGTATGGAATTGTCAACTATCTGATGTACCACAGAATTCTCTATGAGAATGCTCTGGAGAGCCACCTAATGTCCACAGTACCGGGAGCGCTTAAGTTGGGTAAGACTAGATTAGATACGATAGTCTATTCTACCAGTTTCATAGGTTTTTATAAGCGGAGTTTTTCATAGACTCAAAGAAAACACAGCTGAATAACTCAAACAAACATAAATCACACGTTTTATTACAGGTATTCTTTGCAAAGTGAAATACCGAGCCGGTTTAGATATTGATTAGTACATGCAAGACAAACCAAAGTGTAATTTTAACAGGGTTCGTGAGTTGCTGATTTGAAACTGATTTTTTTTTTTTGTTCTTTCAATTAAGTGCTCCTTAAATTTTGATTCAAACTGTGGTCCAAATCAGCAATTTTGAATCCACCGTAAAAACTAAAGCAGGCAAGTAAGTAAGCAAGCAAGTGCAAAATTTGTCAAAGCTCTACATTTTTTCGTCTGTCTACAATACTCTTCAAAGGACAAGGATGTCTGAGTTGCTTGACAGGGGTTGATCTCGGCTGTAGTCAAGAGCTGATGTTTAGGATGTGGATAGTCACAGTGATAATGTTGAGGTGTGGGAGGCACAGGTGTTAGTATCATTGGATTGTGTTGTTGTAACACAGGATAGAAGTAAGGAGATACAAAAGTAACAGGAGGCTGGTACTGCACAGCAGCAGGTATAGCTCATGTGGGTGACTAGAATTTTGGAGTTTAATTATTTAATTTCAAAGTAATCTCTTTTCTAATTAACATTTCACTATAATGAATACCCGAAAATGAAAACCTTGTATCCGTATTTTTTTAGTGCATGATGGAAACATCGACAAATATCAATTTCCATTTAATTTTAACTGCATTCATCAATGCAGCTTAATCAGCTCTTATAATCGAAACAGTAAATACACTATTAAAATACGAGGTTTCATTTTCAGGTGTATGGATTGTCAATTTACCATGTTTTATTTCAAACAGGGTACTAACTATTTCGAACCATGCATCTACTCTAATGAGTGTCACTATTAATCACTTGATGGGTGACTACAAGGGTGACCCTCACTGGTTTGAGATATAGCCTGCACTATTTGCAAAGATAATCCTGAGGGGTGATCGTATGGCAGGTTTCACACTTACCGGACTTCGCTCAGGGGGAGGGGTTTGAGGGGCGAGGGTATGTTTGCTCATTATTCAACAAGGGTGACCCTCAATGGTTTGAGATATAGCCTGCACTATTTGCAAAGATAATACTGAGGGGTGATCGTATGGCAGGTTTCACACTTACCGGACTTCGCTCAGGGGGAGGGGTTTGAGGGGCGAGGGTATGTTTGCTCATTACCACTGTGGTCGTCTTGATGCTTTCACCGGTCGACTTTTGACCGCCCGGAGATTTAGGAGGAATGGAAACGTTGTCCTTGGTGCCTAAAGCTAATTGTTCTGCAGCTTTCACCACGTCTAGGACCTGTATTACAAATCATTTTATTATTTTATTTCATTTTTCAGGTCGCGGGTTCGATTCTCGCCCGGGGCGGATTTTATCCTGAACGGATAATCTTTGTTCTCGGCTGGCTTTCTACTATCCTGTTTTCCTTCTCTCTTCGATTTCGGGGCGATAGACTTTAGCAGCTATGAATCCCCTCTATCAAACCTCCTTAAACATGATAATAAATAAACAGGGTGTTGCATTATTGTTTGCCAACCCGGAAGTGGGTTATTGTACAGGACAAAGCTTACAAAGAGGCCCCAAATAAAATGTACAATACACAGTTTCCATCTAGGAAATAATGCCTCATTATTTTGTGCTTAACAATAGGCCCCTGCCAAAATCAACAAGAAATTATTTTAGGGAGTTAGTCTAGTGATGTTCTTATGTTCATTGCAACGGCAGATTGTTGTACCGTATCATGATTTCTCTCTTTATCCAATTTTGGCTTAAATTCTCTATTGTTGTTCCAATCAAGATTCACTTACCATTTCGGGTGTGGACTTCTCTCTCACTTCATCCAATTCGAGGTTCTCTTTCCGTTCTTCTTGTTCCTCTTTCTCCCACTCCACCAATTCTTTCTTCATCTCTTCCTCCTGGAAACAAAAATCATTAAACATGTTTATAACAGTGAAACACAATAAATAAGAGAAAATGTGCATTTAATTGAAGGTACTTGAAAATTACTGAAAAACTTGCCATGGAATTTGAAAAATTTGCCGATGTTCTCTACCTCCTAACCCTTAGAGCTCCATTATTATGTCAAATTCTCAAATAAATAAGGATAGAATTCCACGCCTCGGCTGGGATCGAACCCACGCCCACTTGTTTGCCAGACGAGCTGACCACTACGCCACGGAGGCAGGTTTCTTTCATTTTGTGTCAGGGTTCTCCTGAACGAGCTAATCCACCCAACCAATTCTTACCTGTTTAAACACATCGGTGTCCAAATCCTCACGATCCAAACCTTCTTTTAAGTGTCAGGGTTCTCCTGAACGAGCTAATCCACCCAACCAATTCTTACCTGTTTAAACACATCGGTGTCCAAATCCTCGCGATCCAAACTGGACATACTCTGCGTCACGGACCGACTGCCCTCACTTGTACTCGCTCTCCTTTCTATATCCCCACGCTCGAAACCCTTGCATACGGTGAGCGATATTTGATGTCCTGAGTAGCGCAGTGTATTGACAGCCTCCTGATGAGATGCGCCTAGCAAGGACATACCGTTCACTTCAAGTAGACGCATGCCCACCTGGAAAAAATCAAAGATCATGAATTAGTCCTTTATGTTCCGTTAACTCTCCAGCTTAGTCTGGCTGGGGGACTTTAAACAGGGAGCATAAAATCAAAGATCATGAATTAGTCCTTTATGTTCCGTTAACTCTCCAGCTTAGTCTGGCTGGGGGACTTTAAACAGGGAGCATAACAGCCTGAAATTTCCCTCGCTAAAGAATTAGCAAAGATTGAGTGCGAAGGGCATCTACTCGTACTCTTTATTGGTTATAATCATGCACAAAATACAATAATTACAAACAAAGGGCCATTCAACCCTTACTGCCATTCAACCCTAACTTTCGACACTTACCTTGAGTCTACCGTCCCTTTTAGCAGCCCCACCGGAGTTGATCTTGGTAATGAACACTCCCTCATCATTCTTGTCCAGTGGGTTACCGCGCTGTCCTCTCAAGCCACCCTTGATATGCATACCCAGCTTCTCTCCTTCCTGACGAATCAGGGTGATTTCCTGTGGAAACAAAAGGACCGAACAGTCAGTACAGAAAGTTGGGTAGTGGGGGAAAATTAAATAGCTTTAACTTTAAAAGGAAAGTCAAAATAACCAATGCGAACCTATTAAAATACATAAATGTCGGAAAAAGACTGTAAAGCTGTGTTCACACATAGTTGATTGACCCCATCGATTGTGAAGAGGTGAATCTGTTCTAGAGGCAGTGTACGGTTTCAGTCGACGTCGGTCGACCATCGATTGACGGTTGATCGACGGCGTCGACTATGTGTGGACACAGCTTTAGAGGACCTTCTACTCCAGAGCGTAAGCGCCCTTCAACTAGTATTCATGTCATTCAAGGGAAATGTTGGAGAGGGAACACATAAATTAAAAGATGATCTGATGATCCAAGTATCTATTTGTAAAAAGACGCCTCCAGAGCATTCTCATAGAGAATTCTGTGGTACATCAGATAGTTGACAATTCCATACTAGTTAGTAGTCCTTCTGCTATTCAGTATTGAAGAAGACATCATGAACAAGACTTGAAGATCTGGATAATATCTCGAAATCCTTTGATGACATTTCTTCATCTAGAAGCACTCCTTCTGCTGAGTTTCTCAATCTGATAGTTTAATCACATTTAATATAGGAATTTGCCCAAACAAAGTTCCAAGTGGAATGCTCTAACTTTTCTCGGATTAGTGTTGATCCATACAGCATTGCTTCTAGGAAGTAGGATTCAAGCTGATTGGATTAGCCATTCAACCCTGACTTTCGACACTTACCTTCAGTCTACCGTCCCGTTTAGCTGCCCCTCCGGAGTTGATCTTGGTAATGAACACTCCCTCATCATTCTTGTCCAATGGGTTACCGCGCTGTCCTCTCAAACCACCCTTGATATGCATGCCCAGCTTCTCTCCTTCCTGACGAATCAGGGTGATTTCCTGTGGGAACAGAAGGACCGAACAGTCAGTACAGAAAGTTGGGTAGTGGGGAAAATTAAATAGCTTTAACTTTAAAAGGAAAGTCAAAACAACCAATGCGAACCTAATAACACACAATGTCGGAAAAAGACTGTAAAGCTGTGTTCACACATAGTTGATTGACCCAGTCGATTGTGAAGAGGTGAATCTGATGTAGAGGCAGTGTACGGTTTCAGTCGACGTCGGTCGACCATCGATTGACGGTTGATCGACGGCGTCGACTATGTGTGGACACAGCTTTAGAAGACCTTCTACTCCAGAGCGTAAGCGCCCTTCAACTAGTGTTCATGTCATTCAAGGGAAATGTTGGAGAGGGAACACATAAATTAAAAGATGATCTGATGATCCAAGTATCTATTTGTAAAAAGACGCATTTTTCACGCCTTCAAAAAACGAAAATATAAGAAATAAAATGGGAAATAAATTCTACTGGGGAATTTCTGTATTGTGAGAGGTTGACAACATCAAAAACATGTAGAAGGGGTTAGACTTTCATGCCAAATATCAAACGCAATTACGCAATAGAAATAGTGCAGGAGGTGTTAAAATAAGTGCCTGAGTAAAATTTTACCTAATAGTCTCAGTAACTTTAACCCATGTAAAATAAGCTCCAAATGTTTATAATATAAATAGAGAGAGAAACAATCAATAACAATTTATTGATGAGCTGCTTGGGATGCCAGATGACACAGCATATTACTCTAACAGAATTCTTACATTAAAATCAGATAGGTAAGTATTTTATATTGAAAACTTATGGATCAAAGAATTTCTATTGGATGGGGGTCATGCGTTCAATACAGGGTCCTGCACTAAAAATCATGACAACCTACAGGGTACTATAGACAAAATTTGTTTTATGAATGGTACAAAAGAACCATACGTTATCTTACCAAGGGATCGAGCACAACCACTCTTAGCTGCATCCAATGAAAAAAACCATTACAACGCAAAACACTACATCAAGGTTCTGATCACTCGAAACGAATACTAACACTTTTGTTAAATGTGATTTATGGCAATATGATTTTAAAAGACTTTTGTACCCCCCGAGTCTGGAGCCTCATATTAATCTTCTATTTAACATTTGAACTTTTTTCAACTTTTTTCTACTCTTTAGATGGGGAGAATACTCTTCTCTGAATAGTAAATAAAAAAGTGCCAGTATCAGCTACAAGTTAGGATTAAGAAGATAGAAACTTACCTGGAATCCTTCGGGATGAGGATCGTGCTGTATCTTGAGGAGGATCTCCGGACAGGGTTCTAGCAGGGCCAGGACAGCCTCCTCATGCGTTACTTTGCTCACGTCTCGTCCATTGACGGCAAGTATTCTGTCTCCCATACGTAGCTTGCCGGACAGGGCGGCAACACCGCCGGGGACAATCTGTGGAAATGAGTCAAGATGTTAAAAACAACAAACAAATAAACCTATCTTCTGGTTGTTACCTACCAAACCATTTTTTAAAGAGATTAGATAGAGGGAACTGTATCTGCTAGGGTCTTATCGTCCCGAAATCGAAGAGAGAAGGAAGACAGGATAGGAGAAAGAAGAGAGAACCCTTTGAAGAACTGCCAACTAACGAGGCTGGTTAGGGTTAGCTATTCTCCTCCCTGTTTATAGTCCCACAACTTGACGCTAGTCTACTCTCTGGTTTCCTGAAACCTAAAATCTATATCTACTCAAATTGTTCTACTTACATGGGAAATGAATATACCCGGCTTGTGTTGTCCGAATGGAATGCAGGAATGGTCTGTACCTCCGATGATGCTGAAACCTAAGGGTCCTGACTTAGGTAGCACAACATCCTGCAAGAACAAACTCAAGTGTTACCGAATATGTTGAAGAAATTAAAAACCAACAATAGAATGCGTGTACACGATACGATTTTTCTTACGATCCGACTGTACGATAAATTCTTCTTAAAGACACAAAACTTTGTTAAACTTTCGTACTGTGTATACCGGACAAAACTGTGTGATTTATTGTTCAGTCTGATAGTAAGAAAAATCGTACCTATCGTGTAAATATGTACATATATACCAGGTTGTGGTTATGTACTGGGCTACTGGGTTAGGCTATGTTTGGATCGATTTTTTTGACGTTTATATTTAAGTCCTAGCATAACCTAACCCAGTGCATAACCACAACCTTGCATACGTAATTATTGTCAAAGGTATGTAGAACTTTTGAGAGAATGGTTAAAGTGCGTGTAGTTTTATTAGAAAGCAGAACCCAGTGCTAGGTCAAACTGGTGAGTTTTTAGCTATCCTTGGTAATAAAATAATATTACATAAGACTTAGGCTAATGCTCGGGTAATAGTTATGAAGCGATAGATTAGTATGTCAATATGTAAGTACTAAATACCTAAATAAACAATAATTAAAATGTATTAATTACTATTTACGGTATTAAATGTTCAACTAAAATACATATATGGTCAACATCATTTAAGAGGATAGAAATAGGAGTGAGACAGAGATAGAGGAGCAAAAAGGAAAGAAAAATACATTTTCTAAATTTGCTTAAAAAACTAAACAAAAAAGAGAAAATAATTAAGAAGACATTCGGTTTTGAGATTCCAACAAGGAAACATTGAAATTTTTTTTTTTATCCGTGTTTATCTTGTTAATCCCATTTTCTTTTCCAAATTAAATTACATAAAAACAATTTAGTAGTGTTGTAGTTTTATCTTTGTTAAACTTTCGTACTGTGTATACCGGACAAAACTGTGTGATTTATTGTTCAGTCTGATAGTAAGAAAAATCGTACCTATCGTGTAAATATGTACATATATACCAGGTTGTGGTTATGTACTGGGCTACTGGGTTAGGCTATGTTTGGATCGATTTTTTTGACGTTTATATTTAAGTCCTAGCATAACCTAACCCAGTGCATAACCACAACCTTGCATACGTAATTATTGTCAAAGGTATGTAGAACTTTTGAGAGAATGGTTAAAGTGCGTGTAGTTTTATTAGAAAGCAGAACCCAGTGCTAGGTCAAACTGGTGAGTTTTTAGCTATCCTTGGTAATAAAATAATATTACATAAGACTTAGGCTAATGCTCGGGTAATAGTTATGAAGCGATAGATTAGTATGTCAATATGTAAGTACTAAGTACCTAAATTAAAAAATATAAAATTTTCTTAGACGTCAGGATTAGGAAGGAAAAACACCTTTGTATACTCGTATATGTTACTCATCAGATAAATAGGTAAATGAATGAAAATGAAACTTTTCTAAAACTACGGATCACCTAGTTTATAAGTGAATAATAAAGTAATTATAAATACACGTAAAGGGATACATGCAACTTACAGACACAATGCGATCTCCGACTTGAAGCTTTCCATCTCTCTCTGCCGCTCCTCCTTCTGTGATTCTTGATATGAATATAGTCTGCGGAAAACAAATACAAGCCGCACATAAGTTACACAACTCCACATTACAACAATGTTACGAGTTGACCGTTATAAAACTAATAATTTAAATAAAAATAAAAAAATCTGAATTTTTGACCTTTTGAAAATAGTTTCTTACCGTTTTGCCTTTAGAATTGGATTTTTCAAGACTGTTGAGTAAAAATCGACCTTTCATTCAAATATTTTACCCAAATACATATCTTCTATGAAGGACTAAAGCAGTGATTCCCTTATTGGGACCCGGCCGTGACGAACTTTAAGGAGTTCTCCGAGAAAACCACATAAAATACAGTAAAGGGGCCGCGGAGCGTTCACACTTAAAGAAAAGGGGCAGCGTAGAAAAAAGTTTGGAAACCGCTGGCCCAAGTATACTTTTTCTCCTTTTAGGCGCTGTAACACTACGGACAGTAGGTCGTTCGCGCCGAAAAAGCATACTTACATCAGTATTAGAGCCAGACTAAGAAAAACATCCGAGCTCTTATGTCTGCTAGACTGTCTAGTGTTTAGCAAATATTCTCGATATTTTAAAGAAAAGCGACACTATCTCTTCGACACAGCGACGCTATCCAACTATGTATAACGAGATGCTAGAAAAATCCAAGTTTTTTGATACTCCCAGTATTCAATACCCAATAGTCTACATCACATCATATCATCATAGGTGTATATAATAAGTTAATGAATGACAGGTTAGTCACACTATCAACCATAAGTTCCTGATAAAACCCCACGGCCTTTGCAGAAATGATAAAGTTATCACCTGTAGCCTGTAGATAAAAATGTGAAATTACCACAGTATGAATTGCTATTTTAAAATGAGTGATCATTGGGAACAACATGATGAATCAGAGGCAATTTACAGGTAATTTCTTTTCTCGTCATACAATCTTTTTGTCTTCTTCTTCTTCTCCTTTGCCGGTGTTTAGACGGGGTCGGCGTTTTTCGTCGGCCCTCAATCAGCCCTAGGGTGATCGCTTTTGAAGCATTTAGTTTTGGCTACAACATTTTGCGAGTTGTTGATGCCCTCAACACTCAGCCTTTGCTAATTCTTTAGCAAGGGAAATTTCAGGCTGGCATGTACCTAACTATGTACTTGGTTCAGACAATTTCTCTGGCCATCTAAAGGGGCAATTACTCGAGCATCATGAGCACGTTACCCTCTGGGAAGTATATGGACGAAGTGTTTTATTTATTGAAATAAATACTAGAATATTACCACAATTGATATGGATATATGGACAGCATTAAGCAGAAAAGAACCAAATAAGGCAAGGCCCCTTGTGGATGGTTCTTGTCTGTTTATTGCTGTACACATGTATGGTAAAGGCAAGATAACACTGATGACTGAAGAAGCACACTCACCATTATGAGAGGTTGTCAGATCCCCCTCCCTCACACTCTCAGGTGGCGTAGGGTAGGTTAGAGGCAGCCCCACCGTGTTGATTTCTCCCGTACCAACCGGCACTGGTGATGGGGAAGTTTCTGGGTCTGCTATATTCTCTTCGATAGGTTTGGGTTTCATTGCCTGGGGAAGAACAAAACATGAATATGTGAAAATGGAACAAGTATTCAACATTGAAAATGGAATGCCATGTCAAGTAGTACAAGTACTTGCTACTGGATCTGAGCGCACGGCATTGCGTCAGGCCATGTTCCAATAAGCACACCTGGGTGTCTTTACACGAACTTTTTCAGCAGGATTTTCCCGCCTTCATAGATCTCGCCATTATTAAAAGGCCAAACTTTCTGAAAAGTTTTTGTAGGGAGGAACAATATTTTTTTTTTTTTTTCAAGAGGTTTGACAGAGGGAATTGTAACTGCTATGGTCTTATCGTCCCGAAATCGAATGAAGAACACTCACCATTATGTGAGGTCGTCAGATCCCCCTCCCTCACACTCTCAGGTGGCGTAGGGTAGGTTAGAGGCAGCCCCACCGTGTTGATTTCTCCCGTACCAACCGGCACTGGTGATGGGGAAGTTTCTGGGTCTGCTATATTCTCTTCGATAGGTTTGGGTTTCATTGCCTGGGGAAGAACAAAACATGAATATGTGAAAATGGAACAAGTATTCAACATTGAAAACGGAATGCCATGAGAAGTAGTACAAGTACTCGCTATTGGATCTGAGCGCACGGCAGTGCGTCAGGCCATGTTCCAATAAGCACACCTGGGTATCTTTACACGAACTTTTTCAGCAGGGTTTTCCCTCCTTCATAGATCTCGCCATCATTAAAAGGCCAAACTTTCTGAAAAGTTTTTGTAGGGAGGAACATTTTTTTTTTTTTTTTAAGAGGTTTGACAGAGGGGATTGTAACAGCTATGGTCTTATCGTCCCGAAATCGAAGAGAGAAGGAAGACAGGATAGGAGAAAGCCAGCCGTTCCGAGAACGAACATTATCCCATCAGGATAAAATCCACCCCGGGCGGGAATCGAACCCGCGGCCTAGCGCTTACAAGGCAGACGCACTACCAACTAAGCTAACTAGGCTGGCAAACAATAAATTAAAAGAAACTGCTCTAAGAAATTTCCCTCCTTCATAGATCGGGTTCGTCTACTTCATCTTTACACTCAAAGTGTAACCTTGCTGATCGCGAAGGGCCAAACTTTCTGAAAAGTTTTTGTAGGGAGGAACAATAAAGTAAAAGAAACTGCTCTAAGAAAAACAGTGAAAAGGCACAAGTCACACGACAGAACGTGAGCTAAAATAAATAAAATGAAGAAGCACCATGCAAAACAAGTAAATATTGACTCAAATAAAAAAGGGGTTAATAAATAATATACCTATAATATTAGTACATAAAGAACAAATCACATGTGAAACGGGCAAAACAAAGAAAAGTAATGAAAGACACACACAAAATCAACAACATCAAGAAGTAAAAGAACTTATATCTGACAAGAATAAGTTGACTTCTATTGGATTCTTTTCTTAGTTCTTACTCAATTGAAATGTCAATCAATCTAAATTTAGATTTTTTCTCCATCACCAGTGGACTTTTGGCTTAAGCTCGTGGTTGAACAACTAAGGTAAGGACTTTTCAGTCCCATCAAAGCAAAGGTAAACTAATATCAAGAAGTAAAAGAACTTATATCTGACAAGAATAAGTTGACTTCTATTGGTTTCTTTTCTTAGTGCTTACTCAATTGAAATGTCAATCAATCTACATTTAGATTTTTTCTCCATCACCAGTGGACTTTTGGTTTAACCTCGTGGTTGAACAACTAAGGTAAGGACTTTTCAGTCCCATCAAAGCAAAGGTAAACTAATTAGGGACAAAACAAAATACAACACAGGGGCATGCAATGCAAATACTGGCATAACACAAATCACAGCTATACTCAAAAGCAAAGAAATTGGCACAGGTCAACTGTTCCTGTGTTTCTTGCCCGATCTTACTACAGAGTTTTCAGTTACATACTCCAGAGCTTAGAAATACTCGGTATATCAAATGGGTGATGTCAAAGAAAACCCTTGACACTATGTTATCGACATTCTCAGTGGTAAGACCGCTCATTGGTGGGAGCTAAACACAAGACACACAAAACACACAACTAGCAAGCACTACAAAGGTACTAACATTGGCCAATATTTCCGCCACTTTGCTGGGCGCCACCCCGCTGGAATTGATTCGCTTGTTCTTCAAATGGTGCGGCGTATCTCTCCGATGTAGACGGAGCCCTTCACTACTGGGGGGCTCCGTCACATCTTCATCAAACCCGACGTGCCTTTCCTGGAGAAGCGAGGGGGGTGTGGAAGAACAGAGATTGTAAAATGATCGATTAGAAGCGAGGGGGGTATGGGAGAACAGAGAAACTGTTGAATGCTTGATTAGGAAAACCTCGTTGAAAAAGTCCGAAACGATATAATCTTATCTTATATTATAAG
Source organism: Diaphorina citri (assembly GCF_000475195.1). Classification (NCBI taxonomy): domain Eukaryota; kingdom Metazoa; phylum Arthropoda; class Insecta; order Hemiptera; family Psyllidae; genus Diaphorina; species Diaphorina citri. Next base: position 154,307 of record NW_007377601.1, read on the forward strand.
AACAAGATCCATTCACAGTTCACATTTCACATTTCATAGTTCACACACTGATCGCTCTATCTCGAGAACCACAACACCTGTATGGGAGAACAGAGAAACTGTTGAATGCTTGATTAGGAAAACCTCGTTGAAAAAGTCCGAAACGATATAATTTCGTATATTTCCCTACTTGTGTTGGAAAATTCACCTTAATTAACCGGTTAAAACCTGAAGAAGATTTTAATTTCGGAATTTTCCCAAAAGATTTAAGATTTTTTTTTTTTTTTTTTACCGGGATATCATACCCACTCGTCGGGGTTTTCCCGTAACATATCCAAGTCCTGGAATGGTTAGACTGCGTGATAGTTTTTCTTTTCAGCGGCCTAGTCTGCGGTAGACTTTTCAGTCTCAAGTTCAAAGTATGGATAAATGCTTTGTGTACCTGCTATAAACTTTATTGCGAATGTGCTAATCTCCCTAATGGTTGGAAGACCTCAAACTCTGTTTTGTTTTAATTTAGACCGGGTTAATACAGTCTTCTGGTAATTTAAACATTATCCCTTTCAAGATTGGGTCCCTGACTAGGTAAATTTAAAGTTGACTATAATATCCTTATTTTCTAGTAAAACACTATAGAAAAGGAATTTCAAGCCTAGCTTGGAGGATAGAACATCTGTCTTGTAAGTGCTAGGTCGCGGATTCGACTCCTGTCGTAAAGAACGTTCGTTTTCGGAAAGGCTGTGACTTTCTCCTATCATTCCCTCTTTGATTTCGGAACAATAAGACCGCCATTGTTACAGTTCTCTCCATCAAAACTCTTTGAATAAAAAGTCCGAATTGTTGCACTAAAACTTTCTGAGCAATCAGAAGAAATAGACTTCATTTGAGATTGTGGTCCCGACCATTAAGAAGGTGTCACCAGCCAAAATTGACATTTTTCCGATTGTAAAATCGATTATATGTAGTATGGGACAGTACTTAGGCAGGTAGTACGGTAGTAGGTACCACGCGAATCCTACCTGTTGATAAGCCTCACACCTCTGTTATCTAATTACTGATATTACACTGATATTTACTCATAAAACACTGATATTTACTCATTTTACACAAAGATTTACTCATATTACACTGATATTTACTAATTTTACAACAATATTTACTCATATTATACTGATATTTACTCATTTTATACCAACATTTACTCATATTACATCAAGAACTAAACACATTTCTTTGGATTATACCAAAAAACATAGATCTAGACTTGAAATTTCAACAAATATAGAACAACAACCCCTTCTCATCTTCCAGTTTAAAAATTACTGCCCTAATGAACAGCCTAATTACCAGTCTAGTTAGCTTGGATGGTAGGACGTTTGTCTTGAAAACGATAGGTCGCCAATTCGATTCCCGCCGGGGGCAAACTTTAGCCCAAACAAATCGGGACGGCTGGCTTTCTCCTACCCTGTCCTTCTTGACTTCGGAACGGTAAACGCTCCGTTGTTACAGTTCCCTATATCAAACTCTTTGACTAATTTTACACCAAAATTTACTCATATTACACTGATATTTACTAATTTTACAACAATATTTACTCATATTACACTGATATTTACTCATTTTATACCAACATTTACTCATATAACACCAAGAACTAAACACATTTCTTTGGATTATACCAAAAAACATAGATCTTGACTTGAAATTTCAACAAATATAGAACAACAACCCCTTTTCATTTTCCAGTTTAAAAATTACTGCCCTAATGAACAGCCTGATTACCAGTCTAGTTAGCTTGGATGGTAGGACGTTTGTCTTGAAAACGATAGGTCGCCGATTCGATTCCCGCCGGGGGCAAACTTTAGCCCAAACAAATCGGGACGGTAAACGCTCCGTTGTTACAGTTCGCTAAATCAAACTCTTCACAAATGTGATAGTTTCGCAAACAAAGTTCTGATTAACAATGAACAGTGCTACTCACATAGTTATCAGAGGGAGGAAGTACATCGCTATGTGGTGTTACACTTCGCTCACTCATATGTTCCGTGTCTGACGCTACAGGCGTATCGGGTATCAAACTCTTCACAAAAGTGATAGTTTCGCAAACAAAGCTCTGGTTAACAATGAACAGTGCTACTCACATAGTTATCAGAGGGAGGAAGTACATCACTATGTGGCGTTACACTTCGCTCACTCATATGTTCTGTGTCTGACGCTACAGGAGTATCGGGTTTCAACATATTCTTCATTCCATCCTGAAATCGATACATCAAATCATGAATTATTTGTGCTAAAGCAGAGCCTTTTCGCACGTTTTGTGGATTTTACAGCATTACGTGGCTCCTTTGATACCAATTCGCGTCCTGAACTCCAAGCACACGTATCGGGTTTCAACATATTCTTCATTCCATCCTGAAATCGATACATCACATCATGAATTATTTGTGGTAAAGCAGAGCCTTTTCGCACGTTTTGTGGATTTTACAGCATTACGTGGCTCCTTTGATACCAATTCGCGTCCTGAACTCCAAGCACAGAGGCAAAAAACTTGGACCCCTCCGGGAATGGAAGCCGGGACCTCCGGAGTGCAAGCCTAATGTGATAACCACTAGGCCAAGGAAGTTGACCTGAAATGACGAGGACAAAACGCCTTGCCTCCGTTGGGATTCGAACCCGCATCTTCCGGATTACAAGGACCTGAAAGTCATGTTACGTACCATCACCATTTCCTCGGTTGTAAGACTAGAGTTGGGGCTTTTGCTCTTGTTGAATAACTTCTTGGCCTTCTCCTTCAGCTCTTTGGGATGAGGAGTGTTCTGTCGTACGAATGAGGTTTGCTGAAAAACAAAGAAATAGGTATGAGCTTTATTAATTAGACAGTCAGATTCGTATAACATTAACCCAGCTTTTAGGGCTGTTTGCCCTGTACGGAGTTTTCAGTCCAGTGTATGTCTAAATTTACTAGTACACTTACCCCATCTTTGCCGGTTTCAGACATCATAACAGTCAGATTCGTATAATCTTAACCCAGCTTTTAGAGCTGTTTGCCCTGTACGGAGTTTTCAGTCCAGTGTATGTCTAAATTTACTAGTACACTTACCCCATCTTTGCCGGTTTCAGACATCATCACATCATCTGTGAATTTGACAGAGTGAGCTCGAGATGCTTCTCTCTCTTCCCAGTTGTAATCTTCATCACTAGGGACTTCATTGGGATCTGAAAACAGAACATAGCTATGAGTTTCAATGGTTAATAGTCGGGGGTTTTCAAATCACCCTAGAAATTGGAAAAATAGTCCCACTGGACCTTATACTTGTACGAATAGTTTCAACTCCAACTTCTTTCTTACATATGTACTTCTCTCCAATTTTTTTTTTCTACAGCTCTTCACGTTTAAACGAGGTCGGTGTTCCTATTCACCCAGTCAGCCTTTTCCAGTCAGCTCTATGTTGCTCTTCGTTTCTTACCCTTTCTAAAGTAAATCTTTCTACAGCTCTTCACGTTTAAAAGAGGTCGGTGTTCCTATTCACCCAGTCAGCCTTTTCCAGTCAGCTCTATGTTGCTCTTCGTTTCTTACCCTTTCTAAAGTAAATCTTTGTTTACGAAATCCCTTAAATCAAGTGTTCCCCACTTTTTTTTGGGGGGATTCAAACCTAGCATCTCCGGGTTGAGTCAGTATTCCTAACCACTCGGTCACAGAGGTGGGCGCCTCTACTTTACCTGGATTGTCTCGTCTGTATTCAAGCTGCGGTAGAAGGAAGCAGGTGAGGACTTGTTCTCCCGTCTGTTCATCCGTGTCTGTTTGGAACTTGAGCATAGGCTGGGCCTGATTCTCCGACAGCCACACTGCCTTCAAGTTCAAATTGGCTAACGACATAGGAAGGTGCTGCAACCTGGGGGAGGAAAATGATGAAACATAGGGTCAGTTAATATGCCGCAAGATTTTTTTCCTCCTCCGCTTTAGAATGACTCGGTTAACTGTGAAAGCAGATTTTAAATACCTACATAGGTACCTTTTATTATAGCCGAGCATTGAGTACGTACAAAATAACTGAAAGAAAAACCTTATGGCGGTGACCATTATCCGTTCCGAGAGCGAAACTTATCCGTTCAGAATAAAATCCGCCTCAGGCGGGAATCGAACCCGCGGTATAGTGTTTACAAGGTAGACGCATTACCCAAATTCAAAGCTGGTGGTTTCGAACTTTGTAGCAGACAAATCGATTAGAATTCAATTGCTAAACTAAGTTAAAACTCGTACTGTGGTCCCGGCACTTACGCCTTATCTTACCTGTTGCCCGCAACATCCAGCACATGAAGTTCTTTACAGTTTCCTACTTCGTTAGGAAGATAATGCAGCTTGTTCCCTCGCAAAGATAACACTCCTAATTGTCCTAGATTGCCTGAGAACAAGGGATAAAGCAAATATCGCGGTCAAAGTATGCATATAAGAAAGTACATATCTAGGGTTACAACAGAAATATAAATGAAAAATATGACGTATTCAGACGGGCTTGGCGTTTTTCGTCAGCCCCTCAATCAGCCCTACGGGAGTAAATCACCAAACTACCCCCTGAGGTGTCGGATATTCAATGATTGCTTTGGGCTGACGTTTGGCTACAAATTTTTTACGAGTGGATGCTCTTCGTGCTCAACCTCTGCTAGGTACTTCTTTGGTGCTAGAGCTGAGGAAAACCTTTTCTGAGGACTACAAAAATGTCAGATTTACTTAAGCTTGACAACCAGGTTTAACCCTTGACTAACGAAGAACAATAGTAACTTTTACTCTTCACAGGTAGGGGCAGGGGGTTTGTATTGTTTATTCAGATATGTTTTAACCCTTACCTATTTCTACAGGAATACTGTGCAAGCTGTTCCTGTCCACATTGAGGTTGGTTAACTTGACAAGGTTCCCGATGGAGACAGGAAGTTCTACAAGGAAGTTTTCCGTCAGGATTAACTCCTGCAGGTTGTCACAACTGGAAATAAAACATACAAGGGTTAAATAAAATAGAAACTAAAATGGAAAACACTACAAAGTAGGTAACCCGTTGAAACATTTGCAATCGAAGTGAAGTTCTTTACAGTTTCCTACTTCGTTAGGAAGATAATGCAGCTTGTTCCCTCGCAAGGATAACACTCCTAATTGTCCTAGATTGCCTGAAAATATAGAAATTGGGGTTAAAGTATGCATATATACGAATATGCATATCTAGGGTTACAGCAGAAATGTAAATGAAAAATATGACGTGTTCAGACGGGCTCGATGTTTTTTCGTCAGCCCTAGGATGATTGCTTTGGGCTGACGGACGTTTGGCTACAAAAATTTTACGAGTGGATGCCCTCAACACTCAACCTCTGCTACTTCTTTGGTGCTAGTGCTGAGGAAAAACAAAAAATAAGAAAGCTGCCAGGTTTACTATTATTTAAGCTTAGCTTCAGGCACTATCAGGTAGACCTGAGAGAGTGTGTGTGTGTGTGTGTGCTCTTCAGATAGACCTGACAGGCGGACCTTTTCAACCGTACCTGTCAAGTCTACCTGATAGTGAGTGGCTAGCATAATGCCCAGAGGGTTTAACCGTTACCTATTTCTACAGGAATACTGTGCAAGCTGTTCCTGTCCACATTGAGGTTGGTTAACTTGACAAGGTTCCCGATGGAGACAGGAAGTTCTACGAGGAAGTTTTCCGTCAGGATTAACTCCTGCAGGTTGTCACAACTGAAAATAAAACATACAAGGGTTAAATAAAATAGAAACTAAAATGGAAAACACTACAAAGTAGGTAACCCGTTGAAACATTTGCAATCGAAATAAGAGTGCAATTTTTTTGCCGATGCGATGGTGGGATTCACACCCAGAACCTTCTGCATGGGCATGGCAAACAAGCGTGTTCCCACTAGTCTAACCGTGCCTTCCATGTGTGAAATGAAGATTCGTATAACCTTAACCCTTCTTTTAGGACTGTTCGCTCCTACACTTAAGCCTCAAAGTAGGCTTTCTGTGTATGATGTAAAATGAAAACTTACAGTCCTATATTCTCGTTGAGGACAGTCAGTCGGTTTTGGTCCACTTTGAGGATGGTCAGCTTGCTCAGAACCCAGAACCTTCTGCATGGCAAACAAGCGTGTTCCCACTAGTCTAACCGTGCCTTCCATATGTGAAATGAAGATTCGTATAACCTTAACCCATCTTTTAGGACTGTTCGCTCCTACACTTAAGCCTCAAAGTAGGCTTTCTGTGTACGATGTAAAATGAAAACTTACAGTCCTATATTCTCGTTGAGGACAGTCAGTCGGTTTTGGTCCACTTTGAGGATGGTCAGCTTGCTCAGATGTCCGATCCCATCCGGCAATACTTCGATGTGGTTCTGACTCAGATGAAGGTCCGTCAGGTTTTCCAAACCTCCGATCTCTTCGGGTAGATCTTCGAGTTTGTTTTCCGATACGTCCAAACAGGTGAGACTCTTGAGTTGGCCCACCTCGGACGGGAGGTGCTGGAGTTGATTGTGATCGATCCACAGCTCCTGGAGAGCGGGGAGCTTGCCCAAGTAGGGAGGCTGGGGGAGGAAAGGGAAGATTGATCAGAATTAAACCAGAGTCAGGTCCTAAAGAACTTTACTTCAAGGGACATTCTTTTACAATTTTACATCCATGCCTATCCAAGAACGTAAAAGTCTGGTTAGAAAACTTCCGCCCTGGTCGGGATTCGAACCCAGCATCTCCGGGTTGAGGGGCAGTGCTCTTGACCACTCGGCCACAGAGGTGGGCTAGAGGCAGGCCTAGTTAGCTTGGAGGGTATAGCGCGTCTGCCTTGTAAGCGCTAGTTCGCGGGCTATATTCCCGGCCGTGGCGAACTTTATTCTAACACAGATAATGTTTTTTCTTGGAACGGCTGATTTTCTCCTATCCTGTCCTTCTTCTCTCTTTGATTTTAAATTGCATATAATGTATGTAAATAACAATACAATAAACTGAATTGATTTCAGGACGATAAGACTTCAGTAATTACCTATACTAATTATAGTTCCCTCTATCAAACCTCTTTGAGAAAAAAAACGTGGATTAAGATTATCCAATCAGATTGTTTTAAACTTACCAATTCGTCGATTTCATTATCCCCAAGGTCAAGCCTCTCCAGATTGACAAGTTGGGACAGGGATTCCGGCAAAGTCTTGATTAGGTTCTCTCTCAGCTCCAAAGACTCTAGGCTAGTGAGGCTGGGGAAAAGAAAAAGATTATGTTACCCTAAAGAACGTCTTAGCAAAACGGATGGAAATAACAATGGTGCTTGTTCATACTGCTCAAACAAGACTTGTTTCCTATTACCTTAGGTCGACCTAGGTTATCATGACAATTTTACACTCATTGAATAGAACTAAAAAGTCCTTTTACCCCAGTATAGTCTCTTTATGTGGTCAAATTTCTAGATAATATTGAAGACCCAAACTTCATACCCTAACTGAAATTGAACCCACGCCTTTCTGCTTACCAAGCGCGAACGCGTTGACCACTAATAAAACATCATGGCCCCATGCATGTTTCTGAGCGACCAAATATCCTTAATTTATTTTGTAAACGGTTTTAAATTATTTTCGGGAACACCCGTATATTTAGGGAGAAAATAGAACGTACCATATCTTCAGCCTGTTCATAATCTTCTTCGGTTTCGGGAGATTCGTTTCGCTCGCTCATTTGTGTGCTGCCCGCCTGAAACACCAACATTAATACTCATATTAGGCTGATATTTTCTCATTTTACACCAATAGGAATAGATACATATATACTATATAGCTATGTATATCGCGGACACGGAAAGTAAAACGAGCTCGTTATGAAGTGGATAAGGAACAAATGAGCAACTTCTAAAGAATAAAAATCAGCAACTTCCAGAATACTTACAGTCCAAAGTCTGCAGGTAGACTACTTAATGACATATCATTCAGACCCAGCACTTTCAGATTCTTCAGCTGCATAAAGCCCCCGGGTAGTCTGAAAACAATGAGCGACCAACGGGTTTTGAAACCCCAATTATTTCAACATTGTGGAATAGATAAATATATAGCTATGTATATCACGGACACGGAAAGTAAAACGAGCTCGTTATGAAGTGGATAAGAAACAAATTAGCAACTTCTAAAGAATAAAAATCAGCAACTTCCAGAATACTTACAGTCCAAAGTCGGCAGGTAGACTACTTAATGACATATCATTCAGACCCAGCACTTTCAGATTCTTCAGCTGCATAAAGCCCCCGGGTAGTCTGAAAACAATAAAAAGTGCAGTGTAAGGAATTTCAAGCCTAGCTTGAAGGATTGAACATCTGTCTTGTAAGTGCTAGGTCGCGGATTCGACTCCTGTCGTAAAGAACGTTCGTTTTCGGAAAGGCTGACTTTCTATCATTCCCTCTTTGATTTCGGAACAATAAGACCGCCATTGTTACAGTTCTCTCCATCAAAACTCTTTGAATAAAAAGTCCGAATTGTTGCACTAAAACTTTCTGAGCAATCAGAAGAAATAGACTTCATTTGAGATTGTGGTCCCGACCATTAAGAAGGTGTCACCAGCCAAAACTGACATTTTTCCGATTGTAAAATCGATTATAGTATGGGACAGTACTTAGGCAGGTAGTACGGTAGTAGGTACCACGCGAATCCTACCTGTTGATAAGCCTCACACCTCTGTTATCTAAACCTAGGTTATCATGACAATTTTACACTCATTGAATAGAACTAAAGAGTCCTTTTACCCCAGTATAGTCTCTTTATGTGGTCAAATTTCTAGATAATATTGAAGACCTAAACTTCATACCCTAACTGAGATTGAACCCACGCCTTTCTGCTTACCAAGCGCGAACGCGTTGACCACTAATAAAACATCATGGCCCCATGCATGTTTCTGAGCGACCAACGGGTTTTGAAACCCCAATTATTTCAACATTGTGGAATAGATAAATATATAGCTATGTATATCACGGACACGGAAAGTAAAACGAGCTCGTTATGAAGTGGATAAGAAACAAATTAGCAACTTCTAAAGAATAAAAATCAGCAACTTCCAGAATACTTACAGTCCAAAGTCGGCAGGTAGACTACTTAATGACATATCATTCAGACCCAGCACTTTCAGATTCTTCAGCTGCATAAAGCCCCCGGGTAGTCTGAAAACAATAAAAAGTGCAGTGTAAGGAATTTCAAGCCTAGCTTGAAGGATTGAACATCTGTCTTGTAAGTGCTAGGTCGCGGATTCGACTCCTGTCGTAAAGAACGTTCGTTTTCGGAAAGGCTGTGACTTTCTCCTATCATTCCCTCTTTGATTTCGGAACAATAAGACCGCCATTGTTACAGTTCTCTCCATCAAAACTCTTTGAATAAAAAGTCCGAATTGTTGCACTAAAACTTTCTGAGCAATCAGAAGAAATAGACTTCATTTGAGATTGTGGTCCCGACCATTAAGAAGGTGTCACCAGCCAAAATTGACATTTTTCCGATTGTAAAATCGATTATATGTAGTATGGGACAGTACTTAGGCAGGTAGTACGGTAGTAGGTACCACGCGAATCCTACCTGTTGATAAGCCTCACACCTCTGTTATCTACAACCTTGGCATTGTAATGCGGTGAGGTTCAGGTCCACGTATAGACTATAAAAACTACTAGCTTCCATAATACTTGCTTCTACGGTTAATTCAACATAGGTAATACACGATGTATCATTCAACATAGTAGAGAGGCAAAGGGGCGTCAGAAGCTACATGTGATTTAGCATGAAAGTTATACCTCTAATGCCGCCGACTCTCAAGAAAGCTACTCACTATTCTTTCGAACTGACAGGTACACCTGATCAGGTGTATCTGTCAAGTCTACCTGATAGTGAATGGCTAGCCTAGCATTCTAAAAGGAAATTCTTGTTCTAACATTTTCCTCTTATGAATTTCATCTAAGCAAGGTAGTTTAGCTACTAGCCTCGTGTAATCACCACTAGTGTCCAGTAACATTCCAGCCTAATTGGCCAAATGCACTGGTGTACACATAGAAATCTAATTAAATCATCTGCCCAACTATCTGGAATGGATGCCAGTAGTGTTTTTACACAAGGCCAGTAGCTGGACTGCCTACTGGCCTCATGTAATCCAACCATAAGAGCAATACACCAGGTATTCGTGGCATAAAACCGGGGTAAACCCTGTTGTCAATAGACCTGCAGTACCTGGTACATGACTACTTATTTCAATAAAGACTTAAAGATTTAAATATGTACTGGTGAGTATTGACTATGCAGACTATGCTCCTTCAGGTATTCGTGGCATAAAACCGGGGTAAACCCTGTTGTCAATAGACCTGTAGTACCTGGTACATGACTACTTATTTCAATAAAGACTTAAAGATTTAAATATGTACTGGTGAGTATTGACTATGCAGACTATGCTCCTAAAAAATCGTAAAATGGGCTATTTTTTAATCCATCCTAGCCACAATTAGCTACCATGTTGAAGGGATCGCATTCACCCTATTCAGCTTCACTGCCAAGAGGAACATCTTCTAAATCGCCGGTATAACGACACTATATCCCCACGGCTTCATAAATTTCCCTTTTATTTTATACTCCTAAATTTCTATTCCTCTCTTAGGCACTTACTTATGGATGGGATTACTGCTGAAATACGGCTTCATAAATTTCCCTTTTATTTTATACTCCTAAATTTCTATTCCTCTCTTAGGCACTTACTTATGGATGGGATTACTGCTGAAGTCTGCTATCTGGAGTGACTTGAGACTCTTGATATTATCTGGTATGTCAGGAATGTCTGTAACAGAAAAGCGAACACAGCAAGGGTTAAAAGTGAGAATTTACTTCTTGTTCGAAAGCGAAGACAACAAGGGTTAACATGGTTTAAAAAGGTGTGAATTTACTGCTTGTTCGAGTATTATAGAAAACAATTATAAAACAAGACTAAACCCGATGACATGACGTGACATACAATAATAAGATGACGTATTTACATAGAAGTGCCAGTCATATAGAGCAAGAATTAGAGCATGAATCGCTGAAAGATCGGGATACAATGTGTTAAAAGACTCCAGAGTCTTACATTTGTTACATCAAGAATCCAAAGAAGAGGAGTAACGGGTCAAAAATGTGACCTTATTGATGATCGATGCATCCAAGAAGCAATGGGTTAAGATTCAATTATATGACTGTATTGCTGCAAGTATCAGAAGAGAAAAGTACAATTACTTCAGGACGTAGAAAACAATGCATTATTCAACGTTTAAGTGTCTATATTCGAAGCAATATAAAAAGGCACAGTTAGTCAGCAAATGTGCCAGTCGGCCTTTGTTCGGTATTTGTACTCTTTCTTCGCCCTCCTATTTTTATGAAGCATCTAGGAGAAAATTATATGGCTTTTGTGAGTGTGAGAACACTCAAATGTTTATATGCGAAGACATAAAAGTGAGGAGACTTGATTAGGGTACATTATGTTCCACATGCACAACTCTCCGAACAAAATTTTGAAAACTAATGGGTTCTTACCACTATTTTAGCGAGCTTTTACGTCGGTTGTGTACAAAGTAAATAGAAACATACGAGCCAGGTAAACCAACCTGGGGAGCTGTAATCTGAGAGTACACAAAGCCTCACATGCACAACACTCCCATCCCCTTGTATTTTCCTGAGAAGTCCGTCAAACAAACTATCGTCTATCAGTTTCTTTTCGAGAAAAAATAAGCTTAATATGTGACATTGAATAGACTCGTCTGCCATTACGTACTCAAAAAATTACCAATTAATTTACCTACAATAACAATAATAAAGTGTTGTAGAACGACGGGTTTTGAAACAATTAAATTATTAAAGCGTGAATTAAAAAAAAAAAAATACAGATAATAATAATAATAATAAATCCTCGGGAAATGTTGTCATGTATGTGGGCAGGCCATTCAACTACACGCCAGAGAGCAAAAATGACACTACATGTCATTGGTATAATGACATTATATTCATAACATGGTATTAATATCCAGACAGGTTTGTGTTAGACTTATATGACCAGTTGTTGTTAATCAGATGGAAATACCTACTGATAATAATAAGTGGGTAATAAAAACTGACATAGTCATGCTGTCCACTTAGGAGATAATGAGCTCCACTAACTGTTTAACTGTTTCTTTAAAAAAAGTCGACCAAACCTGGAAACATTTTTTGCATTTCTTCAGGGCACTTTCTTTCATCTTTATCTACTACGGGTAGCCAGGAACCAAAAGTGTAAGTGCCTATCCAGGAACAAAAACAATTCCCCAGCCGGGATTCGAAGCCAGTGCCGATAATAAAAACTGACTTAGTCATGCTGTCCACTTAGGAGATAATGAGCTCCACTAACTGTAGAACTGTTTCTTTAAAAAAAGTCGACCAAACCTGGAAACATTTTTTGCATTTCTTCAGGGCACTTTCTTTCATCTCTATCTACTACGGGTAGCCAGGAACCAAAAGTGTAAGTGCCTATCCAGCAACAAAAACAATTCCCCAGCCGGGATTCGAAGCCAGTGCCTTTTTAAGCCTAGTTAGTTTAACTGATATCTGTTAACATCACTTCTGTCCAATTTGAACACGAGGTTTGATAAAGGGAACTATAACTGTTAGGGTCTTATCTACCCGAAATCGAAGAGAGAAGGGAATATGATTTGTGATTACTTTTTCTTTCATCTCTTGAAATAATGGGACCTGTGGCTTGCAAAAACTCAGTTTCAAATAAGATGACGATGCGACGCGACGGTCAGTACTGGCTACAAGTTGTAGAAGCAGAAGTACTTGCGTTTTACAAACCCCAACTCTAACTTCCATTACTTCCGTACAAAAGTAAATATCCCTATGCAAATAGTATTCCATGTTTTATTTGCCTGTGGCCCGAGGAGGGTTTTTGAATATTTGATGACAAGTTTTTATGAAAACTTTTCCCCCAGTTTGACTCAACTTTTTGCTACCAGTCGCCAGCTGACCTAATTGTTTAAGATTCACCGACTTTCGGAAATGGAAGAGCGAACGAAAAAACAAAACTCGTTCTCAACTATGATTATTTATGAATGAACCGCGAGCATACAAGTATTCGCGTACTGAAAAGTAACTGTAGTTTTGTAAGTTTTTTGGTGAACTGCATAAATTAAGTATCCTATAAGTTAGAAAGACTATACGAGTATACGATTAATTTCTTTATAAAAAACCTGACCAACTTTTTCTGAAGGTCAGAGCCTCGAACCTCGTACTGCTAAGTGAAGAGTGAACGTATCATGTACCTACGTGGGCACTCGTACTTTTGTGGCCAATTTTCTCTCTTGGTATATTTCTGTAGATTTTTTCTTTTTGTTCCCACCAGGTCCACAATTAGGAGATGTTGTTCAAGAAGGACTGATGAATTCACCCTGGTAATGGGGTACCCGGGTCTTGCCCGAAAATTTCGAGTAGTAAACATGTACCCGGGTATCATCAGCCTTAATGAGAAGTCTCTATAGATATAATGAGTTCCCAATCCTGGACAAAAGTGACGGAGAGGTAATAAATTAGACATTTTATTTACCCACCATTACAACTAGTGTTCCTCAACCTGTGTGAAACAATGGTCTCAACAGGTTTACTAAAGAAGTCTGATATAATTACCAACCAAAGCTTTCAGTGCACTTGGCCAACTTCAATTTCTTGAATAATTTGTAAACATAAATAATATACACAACTCTACATCGGACCCCGGGTATCAGAACCGCTAATCCTCCAGACATTCTTGTTCATTTAAATAACCCGATGTAAAACAGCACCAATATAGCAAGTTCTAATCGATTCCAGCCAATAAATCAATGACGAGTCTTCTTTCGCCCACACATGAAGAGAAATAGAAAGCAGAAGAGGAAGAGAGGAAAGTACAAAATGGAAGAGATGATGATCAGGGAAAAAATATGCGGAAAAAAGCGAGGAGAAACTTCATGATTGAATTTTAAACAGATTTTTAGTCCGTCCTTCCTTTATTATTACAATAGTAATAAAAAGGTATAAGGGACGGACTATTGTATTCGCTTCGGTGTCGTCTGTGTGTCTGTCAGTCAGTCTGTCTGTCTGTCTGTCTGTCTGTTCCCATAGAAGGACTCATCCAAACCTGGTCAACCTATATATCAAATTAAAGGTCTTTTTACCAGGATCACGAAAATGGTGGTGCAAATTTTGTCCAGAAAACCATAAAGCACAACTCTCCCATCCCCTTGTATTTTCCTGAGAAGTCCGTCAAACAAACTATCGTCTATCAGTTTCTTTTCGAGAAAAAATAAGCTTAATATGTGACATTGAATTGTTGGGCCCAAGGATTGGGATAACTTCTGTTCTCAAAAAATTACCAATTAATTTACCTACAATAACAATAATAAAGTGTTGTAGAACGACGGGTTTTGAAACAATTAAATTATTAAAGCGTGAATAATAATAATAATAAAAAAATACTAATACTAATAATAATAATAAATCCTCGGGAAATGTCATATTATTGTGTGGGCAGGCCAGTCAACTACACGGTAACACGGCCAGAGAGCAAAAATGACACTACATATCATTGGTATAATGACACTATATTCATAACATGGTATTAATATCCAGACAGGTTTGTGTTAGATTACTTATATGACCAGTTGTTGTTCATCAGATGGAAATACCTACTGATAATAATAAGTGGGTAATAAAAACTGACTTAGTCATGCTGTCCACTTAGGAGATAATGAGCTCCACTAACTGTTGAACTGTTTCTTTAAAAAAAGTCGACCAAACCTGGAAACATTTTTTGCATTTCTTCAGGGTACTTTCTTTCATCTTTATCTACTACGGGTAGCCAGGAACCAAAAGTGTAAGTGCCTATCCAGCAACAAAAACAATTCCCCAGCCGGGATTCGAAGCCAGTGCCTTTTTAAGCCTAGTTAGTTTAACTGATATCTGTTAACATCACTTCTGTCCAATTTGAACACGAGGTTTGATAAAGGGAACTATAACTGTTAGGGTCTTATCTACCCGAAATCGAAGAGAGAAGGGAATATGATTTGTGATTACTTTTTCTTTCATCTCTTGAAATAATGGGACCTGTGGCTTGCAAAAACTCAGTTTCAAATAAGATGACGATGCGACGCGACGCCGCGACGGTCAGTACTGGCTACAAGTTGTAGAAGCAGAAGTACTTGCGTTTTACAAACCCCAACTCTAACTTCCATTACTTCCGTACAGCGTATGTCACACGTTCTGCGCGCATTCGCGCAATCGTAACGCAGTATGCATTGTAAATTCTTCCACGCGCATGTCTCATGCACGCGTGTTAGATTTACCTGGTCGGCATGCACAGCCTAGCGCGTCACAATTCACGCGACCTATTCTGTTTGCGAAGTCAAGTCTGATTCGCAAGGCCTATATTGTTGTAATGTCTGACTTTCACTGCACAAAAGTGGGCATTGTCTTCACGAATAGGAAAAAGCCAGCCGTTCCGACAACGAACCTTAACTGATTAGGATAAATACGCCCCGGGTGGGAATCGCACCCAAGACCTAGCGCGTACAAGGCAGACGTGCAACCCTACAAACGAACTATAGGCTGACTAAGGTACTTTCTTATTTCTATGACGAAGGACACATAATTCTACATTACTTTTCTGCATTTTATTTTATTAGTGTCTCGTAAAATGCTTTTATCATTTCCAACATAAGTCTAAATTAAAATAAAGCACTCTCTCTCTCGAGATATGATACTCAAGGACCAAATCCTAAGTCATACTATGCTCTCTCGAGATATTCAAGGATCCCAAGCAAAACTTATCTTTGCACTAAATTGACATTAAGCACGGTACTGTCCCCAGTGGAAAATTATCATAGATCACATTCCTCTATTGAGAGATGGAAGAATATGTCATCATGATGTACATCTCCTATCATCGTGGAATTGTACCATTAGTGTACGAGTATATCTATCAGCAGACAATATGCTCCTAACTGTTAAGGTCTTATCTACCCGAAATCGAAGAGAGAAGGGAATATGATTTGTGATTACTTTTTCTTTCATCTCTTGAAATAATGAGACCTGTGGCTTGCAAAAACTCAGTTTCAAATAAGATGACAATGCGACGCGACGGTCAGTACTGGCTACAAGTTGTAGAAGCAGAAGTACTTGCGTTTTACAAACCCCAACTCTAACTTCCATTACTTCCGTACAAAAGTAAATATCCCTATGCAAATAGTATTCCATGTTTTATTTGCCTGTGGCCCGAGGAGGGTTTTTGAATATTTGATGACAAGTTTTTATGAAAACTTTTCCCCCAGTTTGACTCAACTTTTTGCTACCAGTCGCCAGCTGACCTAATTGTTTAAGATTCACCGACTTTCGGAAATGGAAGAGCGAACGAAAAAACAAAACTCGTTCTCAACTATGATTATTTATGAATGAACCGCGAGCATACAAGTATTCGCGTACTGAAAAGTAACTGTAGTTTTGTAAGTTTTTTGGTGAACTGCATTTCAACTTTTTGCTACCAGTCGCCAGCTGACCTAATTGTTTAAGATTCACCGACTTTCGGAAATGGCAGAGCGAACTAAAGTACAAAACTCGTTCTCAGCCATGATTATTTATGAATGAACCGCGAGCATACAAGTATTCGCGTACTGAAAAGTAACTGTAGTTTTGTAAGTTTTTTGGTGAACTGCATAAATTAAGTATCCTATAAGTAAGAAAGACTATATACGAGTGTACGATTAATTTCTTTATAAAAAACCTGACCAACTTTTTCTGAAGGTCAGAGCCTCGAACTTCGTACTACTAAGTGGAGAGTGAACGTATCATGTACCTACGTGGGCACTCGTACTTTTGTGGCCAAATTTCTCTCTGGGGATATTTCTGTAGAGTTGTTCTTTTTAGAAAGACTATACGAGTATACGATTAATTTCTTTATAAAAAACCTGACCAACTTTTTCTGAAGGTCAGAGCCTCGAACCTCGTACTGCTAAGTGAAGAGTGAACGTATCATGTACCTACGTGGGCACTCGTACTTTTGTGGCCAATTTTCTCTCTGGGGATATTTCTGTAGAGTTGTTCTTTTTGGTCCCACCAGGTCCACAATTAGGAGATGTTGTTCAAGAAGGACTGATGAATTCACCCTGGTAATGGGGTACCCGGGTCTTGCCCGAAAATTTCGAGTAGTAAACATGTACCCGGGTATCATCAGCCTTAATGAGAAGTCTCTATAGATATAATGAGTTCCCAATCCTGGACAAAAGTGACGGAGAGGTAATAAATTAGACATTTTATTTACCCACCATTACAACTAGTGTTCCTCAACCTGTGTGAAACAATGGTCTCAACAGGTTTACTAAAGAAGTCTGATATAATTACCAACCAAAGCTTTCAGTGCACTTGGCCAACTTCAATTTCTTGAATAATTTGTAAACATAAATAATATACACAACTCTACATCGGACCCCGGGTATCAGAACCGCTAATCCTCCAGACATTCTTGTTCATTTAAATAACCCGATGTAAAACAGCACCATGTTGTTCAAGGAGGACTGATGAATTCACCCTGGTAATGGGGTACCCGGGTGGCCCGGGTCTTGCCCGAAAATTTCGAGTAGTAAAAGGGTACCCGTGTATCATCAGCCTTAATGAGAAGTCTCTGGATATAATGAGTTCCTTCGTACTACTAAGTGAAGAGTGAACGTATCATGTACCTACGTGGGCACTCGTACTTTTGTGGCCAAATTTCTCTCTGGGGATATTTCTGTAGAGTTGTTCTTTTTGGTCCCACCAGGTCCACAATTAGGAGATGTTGTTCAAGGAGGACTGATGAATTCACCCTGGTAATGGGGTACCCGGGTCTTGCCCGAAAATTTCGAGTAGTAAAAGGGTACCCGTGTATCATCAGCCTTAATGAGAAGTCTCTGGATATAATGAGTTCCAAACAGCACCAATATAGCAAGTTCTAATCGATTCCAGCCAATAAATCAATGACGAGTCTTCTTTCGCCCACACATGAAGAGAAATAGAAAGCAGAAGAGGAAGAGAGGAAAGTACAAAATGGAAGAGATGATGATCAGGGAAAAAATATGCGGAAAAAAGCGAGGAGAAACTTCATGATTGAATTTTAAACAGATTTTTAGTCCGTCCTTCCTTTATTATTACAATAGTAATAAAAAGGTATAAGGGACGGACTATTGTATTCGCTTCGGTGTCGTCGAAAAAAATGCGGAAAAAAGAGAGGAGAAACTTCATGATTGAATTTTAAACAGATTTTTACTTTTTTTTTCTACGCATTTAAAAAAAGGTGAAATGCAATTTTAATAAAAAAATTATTTACACGGCGAAAAAAGGTCCGTATAAAAATACATGAGATTTGACATGTTTTGAATTAACCTATGTGTACAGTTCAATCAATCAAGCTGGATGGAATCGAAACATATTTATTATCCAACAGTTCTGATATAGGAGAGACTGAGGATCAGGATTATAAAGTACACTGATAAAGTTTGCCCCGGGCAATTACTCGAATAACCTCTCCAAGGTTCTCAGCAAAGTGTAGAGTTTCCTATCTCTCTCTTCTGACTCTGGCTGCCTGTGAAGTACATTGACCTCTTGTGGTGCCGGGTCTCTCTCTCTTTCTCTCTCCTAGACTCAAGTTTCCAGCTATAGATAGCTATCATCTTATTTCAGTCTCCACACTGCAACGTTGCAATAAGTATGGCTTGCCAGTGCTGTGGGTTAAGCTGGCGGTGAGTGAAAGAGTGGCCGTTCTAACCCCTTGCATTAGTGTTGTTTTTTTTTTACTTTTACTTTTCTTATCCTATAGGAGGGAAAGTAATGTGTTCGGGTCAAATTTTCGATGGTCAGTTTTTTCATGCTTTCAGTGCTGTGGGTTAAGCTGACGGTGAGTGAAAGAGTGGGCGTTCTAACCCCTTGCATTAGTGTTGTTGTTTTTTTTTTTTACTTTTACTTTTCTTATCCTATAGGAGGGAAAGTAATGTGTTCGGGTCAAATTTTCGATGGTCAGTTTTTTCATGCTTATGAATATCCCTTCGTTTTAGACTAGAAATATACATAGATACAAAATCAACGATGAAAATGAGAGGTAAAGGAGAGACAATAGTTGAGGGACAGTGAATGACAAGAGATTATGTTCATATTCGGGGTTTTCCCTTTGATCAATGGATTTTCCGAGGGTTCTTGCTCGGTCAATTCAGTGCTTGTTTATAAAAGTACATTAAACTACCTACAATGATAATATGTTGATGCCGAGAATCCTTTAAAATTGATGGATATATGGTATTTGGAGCACATCATCATATTTGGCCACTATCTCCACAGCTCAGGTCATGGTACGCAACTTAACCGCTAAAGTAATGTAAGCAACTGAACAGAGTAAAGTTATGATAGCACAAACCATTTCCTTCGTGATAAAAGTCTACAAGAGTACAGAGCACTTGATATGGCACTATATTCTCAAAACCTTTCACCTGGTTGAACAAAGCTCCAGCACTGCTTCAGGCTAAAGCAACACATGAGTGCTCTACTGGAAATTCAATTGATCACAATTGGAAATATGTTTGTACGTCCCGAACACGGAAAAAAACTCCCTTCCCATAACTTTACCATTCTCACGAACTTCATTTTGCTGAATTCACTCTCGGGTCTCGTGTGTTTGAAAATTATTGTTTTTTCTCTTCGCTTAACACATTTCTACGTTGCAAATGAAAGATACCTTACACTTCCAATATACATTTTATTTTTCATTCTTTTTTTTTTATCTGTTCTCGTTTGGTGTGCATTTGGAGCACACGAAACACATAGCCAACATGAGTAGTCACAAGCCATAACGTACCACTTAATTGCAAATGAAAGATACCTTACACTTCCAATATACATTTTATTTTTCATTCTTTTTTATCTGTTCTCGTTTGGTGTGCATTTGGAGCACACGAAACACATAGCCAACATGAGTAGTCACAAGCCATAACGTACCACTTACATTGTGTTGCTGTACATATTCTGTATGTGAGGTACATACGTATTGTTTTGTAAAGAAAATCATTGTAGACTCCTATGTTTACAGAAAGTCCTCGTTTTGATTATTTCTCAAATAAAGACTTCTTGTACACTTCTATTTTGAAGCTTTTAACCTGTGTCAATGTCCACACATGGTCGACGGCCGTCGATCGACGAGGTAAATCTACATATGTTGTCGAGGCAGTGTGGACGGTTTAAACCGTCGATCAACAGCAGTCAACTATGTGCGCACACAGCTTTATAAATTGATCTCTGAATGATACCTTGGTAAAGGTAGTGTCAATACTACTTTTATCATAAACTCATAAACCAAAAGGTAAAACTCATAAACCTTGCCCGTTGGTTACTTTGTACTTTCCAATAGTCTATCAATAGAAAGTGTCCAGGTTAGACAAATATCAGGCCTCAACAATACCAAGGTCCTAGATTGGTTCGGTGTCAGCTCCTAGCTATTCTTGGTCTCCTTATTTATTTTGTTATTGTATCAGTAAATCAGATCTACGGCCATAACAACAGACTCAGCACATTTTGCCTGCAGGACAACTATCTGGTATGTTTGGTAGAGCATCAAACACCAAGCTTGCTAGGCTAAAAGGCGCTAGAACCAGTTCAAAGTTACGACTGGCCTATGACCCATCATGTTTTCTAGACAAGCAGCTATCGTCTCAGTATGTCACACGTTCTGCGCGCATTCGCGCAATCGTAACGCAGTATGCATTGTAAATTCTTCCACGCGCATGTCTCATGCACGCGTGTTAGGTTTACCTGGTCGGCATGCACAGCCTAACGCATCACAATTCACGCGACCTATACTGTTTGCGAAGTCAAGTCTGATTCGCAAGGCCTATATTGTTGTAATGTCTGACTTTCACTGCACAAAAGTGGGCATTGTCTTCACGAATGAAATTCAGAGACACGATTTAGCTATACCGGGAGGGGAGGAGGGGTATAGCGATTTAGCTGTACCTTTAGCTATCGAGGAAGGGGTATGGCATGGTCATGTAGTCATGAACAGGTACATGGCGTAGACCAGAGGACCTAATGCCGGTCATGCATGTGGGAGCAAGAGATGGCTTGATTGTACTTTGGCAAAGAGCTAACACAGGATTCTATTTCTATGCAAAAAAGAAAACGAAAGTTTCAAACTCAGGGAGCTTTCAAACGGATAGATTTACCTAAATTGTCCAAAATCCTGTTTTTCAAAAAAAAAAAAAAAATAGACCCATTGCAATAAGTTATATAAGTACCTACTTTATTTACATCTTGTACAAGTTCCCTATAAATACATAGTACAATAAAAAAATAAAAACACACTACACCCATTATACTCTCCATTTTCACAAATTACACATCAAATCTCGATTTCACCAAGGGGGAAACCACATTCTCCACCAAAAAGACACTATCCTTGGGAATATAGCACATGATCATTCCACATATCAATGTCTTCATTTTGTCAAAAAAATTCTTAGGAGTCCCAAGAGATTTGCAGACGTGAAGAGAAAATACAAAACCTTCAAAAGCTTTTCTCTCTACTGTCCCAATGTTGGAAAAATTTTGTTTTCGGTCTGTTTCATTTTTCCCTCTATTAAAGGACCTTTAGAAAATAATGGACAGATTTAAGAAACATTTATGTCAATACCTGTGGCATTGGCAGTCCCACATTGCCAAGATTGGCTTTGGGGCACTTAAACCACTTTGTAAAGACAGTCAGTCAATCAGGTAGACCTGACACATGGACCTGATCAGGTGTACCTGACAGGTACAACTGAAATTGACTTTTTCTTTAAAAATGTCGAAATTAACTTTTTCTTCACAAATACCTACCTACATCACACGAGTATCATCACCAGAAAAAGGAAGGTTTTTGCTTTTTCCACTCTGAGTTGTCTTTTCAGCAAACACCGGAAATTTCAACATTTTCAAAAATACATGAACAAAATTTTGTATTATGTACGTAGTTATGGGTAGGAGTAGGAGGTATTCGAACTATGCATAATACGTTTATCTTACTTCTATGGGAGTAATAATATTGTAAGTAATTCTTAATCTAATTAGATACTAGGTACACTCTACAAGTCTACACTTTATGAACTATGTACCAATAAGATGCATAGTGGGAGCAGTTATTTCAGTGGGACATATAAATACTTACATACACATGTAAATGCTATTGTATGCAGCCCTGTTAACACATATCCCCAACCTACATACCATGTATGAACAGGATACTTTTCTATGTGTATTTGACACAATGTTACAACTTTGGCCCCCTAGGTATACTATTTTTACTTTTTATGATTACTTTTTTCGCCATGATTAGGTACTCTGAAGTTTAATTATTTCCATCTCTCTGGGTTGGAATTCACAGAAAAACTTTTAATTGCAGTCTGGTATGTATGGAGTTTTCACATTTCCCGTTTGTTCTGACTGTTAATGAGAAATAGTCAAATAGGTATTGTCACAATGTCACAAATTTTCCGCAGAGATTTAACACGTTTGATGAAAATTAAAAAATATACGAGTGTGTCCAATATAATTTAAGTCAAGAATTTATCGAAACAAAGCCCAAGGAAAAAAAAAAGATCTTTATTTTAGGGGATTTTCAGTACTGATTTAGAGTATTTTTTTCGATTTTTTTTTGGGGGGGGGAGGGGGGGGGTATAGAAATTTTGGGCCCGTTTCTAAATTCCAAGTGTAGCTATAAGTGACATGAATTCAAGATCTCAGTTAAGATTTATCCTCCCAGGATGGAACTCCTAGCTCCGTCTATTGTTCTACCTCTTGCTCTTGGGCGAAGACCGTACATTTTTCAACACATTCCCAAGTTCATTACGTTACTTTACTGCGCCTCTTTTCTCCCTCTCCAGCTCGCTCTCTCTCTCTCTCAAAAAAAAAAAAAAAAAAAAAAAAAAAAAAATAATATACATTCCCCACTGAGAATTTCACTTCATTATACTCTAAATAATTTCAGTTCTCCAAATGAATATTCATATTCATACCCTATTATTCATCAATAATTCAATATGCATTAGATGACATATTAATTTCGGGTAACACTGAACAACCGGTAGTACCCTGTGGGGAGAAAGTATAAATCCCATACAATGCGAGTAATGCAACATTGATACCCACTGTGAATTGCGATGCGACAATGCATGCTGTAATCTCAACTGGGTGAGAGCGCGAGGGTTTCATAGTTCAAATTCCGAGGTGGTATACAGAGATTAGTCTATAAAACCATTGGAAATGTACACCTTGATAAGTTGTGGCGTATATTTTCCTGATGCAAGGCGAAGGAGGGATTCTATTCTACTATCCACTTTTCTATCAGAGTGGAGGTCACCTACATATATTTTCAATTTGGTTCAGGCTGTACATTTAGTAGTAGGTATGTTAAGGCGGCCTCTTCTTCATCCCTTCTGTGCTGCGTCCATTTTTGTTCAGGACTATTGCACTGAAGGCTCTGCATAAAAGAAAAGCCATCTGAGCTTGGGTTTTCACCGTCAAGGATGCAAATTTCAGCAAGGTTTCTGGCACAACTTAGAGTAGGTATACAAATGTACGTTAGGGGGAAAGGTATCCTATCCAAACACCAAGCTTGCTAGGCTAAGAGGCGCTAGAACCAGTTCAAAGTTAAGACTGGCCTATGACCCATCATGTTTTCTAGACAAGCAGCTATCGTCTGCGTATGTCATCTCTCGTTATTATGAAATTTCATTTGCAGAACGTAGGTATATATGACGCACAAGCCACTCTAAATATACATGGCATAAAAGGTAAGGGTAACTTTTGTGTGTAAGTAGAAAGTACCTAGCATTTAAAGTTTTCTAGTGACATACTTTTCATGCCCATGTGACTATTGTGACTTACATATACCTGTGTAGAGGGGAGTAGTCAATTATAAATCTGTCCAATGTTTCCCCAGACATAAATAAAAGTTTACACAATCGTACTCGTGACAGTTCAGCCCACAAAAAAGTTCCACAGTCTGGAGAAATATTGTGGTTTTCAGAAGGTCTGTCAAAACAGGTAGGAGGTACACATCAAAAAGATATTTCCTTACTTAATTATCAACAGAAAGTAACATTTTGAGGTGAGTTTTTTTCTTTCTTTTTCTCCTCTTTCTCCCACCTCACTTTTCTTCATTTAAAAGCAACTCCTCTGAACATCAATAAAGTTTGACATTCAAGAGTTGTAGAGCTTCGAATTCCGCTTAAAAATGAGTTCGAATGCCACCCATTCTTCTCTTCAAAAAAAGGAAGAGAAAAAAACCATTACCCCGTACTTTCAGAACTCAATGAGTTCCCAATCCTGGACAATGGTGACAGGAGAGGTAATAAATTAGACATTTTATTTACCCACCATTAAGTACAACTAGTGTTCCTCAACCTGTGTGAAACAATGGTCTCAACAGGTTTACTAAAGTAGTCTGCTATAGTTACCAACCAAAGCTTTCAGTGCACTTGGCCAACTTCAATATCTTGAATAATTTGTAAACATATCCACAACTCTACATCGGACCCCGGGTATCAGAACCGCTAATCCTCCAGACATTCTTGTTCATTTAAATAACCCGATGTAAAACAGCACCAATATAGCAAGTTCTAATCGATTCCAGCCAATAAATCAATGACGAGTCTTCTTTCGCCCACACATGAAGAGAAATAGAAAGCAGAAGAGGAAGGGAGGAAAGTACAAAATGGAAGAGATGATGATCAGGGAAAAAATATGCGGAAAAAAGCGAGGAGAAACTTCATGATTGAATTTTAAACAGATTTTTAGTCCGTCCTTCCTTTATTATTACAATAGTAATAAAAAGGTATAAGGGACGGACTATTGTATTCGCTTCGGTGTCGTCTGTGTGTCTGTCAGTCAGTCTGTCTGTCTGTCTGTCTGTCTGTTCCCATAGAAGGACTCATCCAAACCTGGTCAACCTATATATCAAATTAAAGGTCTTTTTACCAGGATCACGAAAATGGTGGTGCAAATTTTGTCCAGAAAACCATAAAGCCAAAAAACCAAAAAAACTGGTTTTTGGGGGATTTTTTTCACATTTTCTCACACAAATGAGCTCTGATCTCGAAATTTGTCGCGACGACCTATGAACTCAAAGCGAGAAAGCTTTAGATAACACTTCAGTCGATCATTTAAGGATTTAAGACCGGTTTTAGCGTCACCTATGTTAAGCTACGCCGAAAAAGGCCAATAAATGGATGGGTGACTTGCACACTATACAGGGTGGTTCGTGATTTGCGAACCACGCTTATATCTCAGAAACGGCTGGGAATTAAGGAATGAAATAAACGGCATCATGTAGATGAAATTTTGATGATTAAAATGGCATTTTTTTCTATGTTTACAGAAAGTACTCGTTTTGATTATTTCTCAAATAAAGACTTCTTGTACACTTCGATTTTGAAGCTTTTACCCTGTGTCCACACATGGTCGACGGCCGTCGATCGACGAGGTAAATCTACATATGTTGTCGAGGCAGTGTGGACGGTTTAAACCGTCGATCGACAGCAGTCAACTATGTGTGGACATAGCTTTATAAATTGATCTGTCAATGATACCTTGGTAAAGGTAGTGTCAATACTACCTTTATCATAAACTCATAAATCAAAAGGTAAAACCTTGCCCGTTGGTTACTTGCCCGTCAAATAGTCTATCAATAGAAAGTGTCCAGGTTAGACAAATATCAGGCCTCAACAATACCAAGGTCCTAGATTGGTTCGGTGTCAGCTCCTAGCTATTCTTGGTCTCCTTATTTATTTTGTTATTGTATCAGTAAATCAGATCTACGGCCATAACAACAGACTCAGCACATTTTGCCTGCAGGACAACTATCTGGTATGTTTGGTAGAGCAAGTTCAATGTATCCTCTCTTTGCTATTATGTCATCTTTCTCTTCAACATACATAGTTCCAGCTACGAATACATGGTTCCAGCAACGAGCACACATGCACAACTTCCACTATTGTTGTGAGTTCTAGCATGCCTTGTTTAAACCAAACGTCATCGTGCTCGGGAAAAAATCACGTCTAGTTTAGATTTTTAGATGACTTTCTAGTTCTACCGCATTAAATTATGCCAGACATATTATGTACGTAGTTATGGGTAGGAGTAGGAGGTATTCGAACTATGCATAATACGTTTATCTTACTTCTATGGGAGTAATAATATTGTAAGTAATGACAGGTACAACTGAAATTGACTTTTTCTTTAAAAATGTCGAAATTAACTTTTTCTTCACAAATACCTACCTACATCACACGAGTATCATCACCAGAAAAAGGAAGGTTTTTGCTTTTTCCACTCTGAGTTGTCTTTTCAGCAAACACCGGAAATTTCAACATTTTCAAAAATACATGAACAAAATTTTGAAAACTAATGGGTTCTTACCACTATTTTAGCGAGGTTTTACGTCGGTTGTGTACAAAGTAAATAGAAACATACGAGCCAGGTAAACCAACCTGGGGAGCTGTAATCTGAGAGTACACAAAGCCTGGGGTTTATACCGAGGAAAAGCTTTGATACCAAGGTTGCGTGTTTATTTAAATTACCAACGAAACGTTTCGTCGTAACTCATATGCTACCTTTGTTTACCTTTGGCTTCCTTTGACATATGTAGATTTATATGTAGATACATAAGTTAGAAGAGAGTATAAAAAGAAAAAAAAAAAATCCTCATGCACCCGAGATGTAAAGCTGTGTCCACACATGGTCGAAGACCGTCGATCGACATCGAACCACATCGATGTGTGGACACAGCCCAATAAATTTCCTTATTAGGCCAGCCACTCGCTATCAGGTAGACCTGACAGGTACGGCTGAAAAGGTCCACCTGTCAGGTCTACGTCTACCTGATACCTGAGCGTGAGTGGTTGGCCTCACACAAAATTGAAAGCATTACCTATCTAAATGTTCTAAAAGAGTGGTCCAAAAATTAAATGATCTAAAATAATGGTCTAAAAGTTGAATGTTCTAAAAAATGGTCAACGAGTCAGGGAGAGAGTTGGACAGGACTGGACTGTTGAACCAATTTCTTGGCCAAACCCTGACAAACCAGAGAGCTTAATCCATGCCTGATTTGTATACCTACTCACTTACTGTACTACATAAATATGAGTCATGGAAGAGGATTGACTTCTCGTATTCCAAGGAGTCAACTCGAAGACATTACAGTATATATTTTGTGTGAATATAAAACAGGTGGGAATTTGACGTATTTCCCACTTGTCTTGACGATCATCAGAAAGGACTACACGAGTAATGACATCATCGAGAATCGAGATCCATTCCATTTCAGATAATATTTAGGTGTCTTTAAGTTCATCTAAAGAGCTTGCACGAGTTATGATATCATCGAGCTGAATGTAAGTAAAAATCGACTCCATTTCTACTCACTTCATTATACTCTAAATGATTTCAGTTCTCCAAATGAATATTCATATTCATACCCTATTATTCATCAATAATTCAATATGCATTAGATGACATATTAATTTCGGGTAACACTAAACAACCGGTAGTACCCTGTGGGGAGAAAGTATTAATACCATACAATGCGAGTAATGCAACATTGATATACCCACTGTGAATTGCGATGCGACAATGCATGCTGTAATCTCAACTGGGTGAGAGCGCGAGGGTTTCATAGTTCAAATTCCGAGGTGACTCCATTTCAGATAATATAAGGATCCCGGTATTCTCAGTCTCAGTCATGGCTCTATTCCATTTCAGAAACAACTTCCAGTCATGGTCCTTAAAGATATGAATGAGAACAAGCATGGTAACGTTTTAAAGATGTTTCCCTTGTCATATTAAAGGAAATATTTCCACAATCCAGACAAATTCCCAGAAGTCGGCATCAGACTTCTTTTTGTCATTTCTTAATTAAAGCTCTCCCCGAGTTTATATCATCCCGTGCTGCTTCCTTCGTTTCCTTGTCTCCTTTTCCTCTGAGTTTCTGTTCTCTTCCTCTCATCCTGTTCCCACTTTCCTTCCCTTCTTTTTCCCTTGTTCTCTTCCTTTCATCCTGTTCCCACTTGAAGAGTTTATTGCCTTTTTCTCTCTTTGTACTCGAGGTACAACTGTACACAACAATTTGAATTCGTTCACTTCTTCAAGTATGAATGTAATTTTCGTTCTGTACATCGGTGTACAGGTCTCTCGCATTCCTGGCCTAGGTAGGCACAGAAAATTCAATTATGCCTTAATTAACAAGAGTGTCTCCTCTCCCACAGCCCTTCCTTCTTTATTACTCTTCCAGCATTCCACAACTCCGCCTAGACCTAGACAATATATTATATCTGTGCATACCACAGATAATCCAGGAATTTCCATCAATAGCTGGAACCTTGACATTATCCCGTAACTTTTGCCTTGCCCGTAGCAATTTACGTGAAAAAGAGAAAAACGCAAAACTACTCTAGAGGCTGTCTAAAGGTATGAAGGTTTTCTCTGTAATTTTCCCTCTTATACATTTCCCTCGATGGAAAAATTATAAAGCACTTAGAACGCCTTTTTACCTTTAAAGTATAGTTCCGTTGTTATAGAATCATGCATAAATACTAAAAAAAAAAGTTAGATAGAGGGAGCTGTAACTGCAAGGTTTTATCGTCCCGATAGCAAAGAGAGCATGAAGACAGGATAGGAAAAAGCCAGCCGTTCCGACAACGAACCTTACTTAACTGATTAGGATAAAATAGAGAAGAACACTCAGTTTCATGAGATTCGGATATAGACCATCCGTAGATGTCCTACACCTGAGCGCGAGCGCCCTTAAAGTAGAAACAGCAGTCAACTATGTGCGCACACAGCTTTATAAATTGATCTCTGAATGATACCTTGGTAAAGGTAGTGTCAATACTACTTTTATCATAAACTCATAAACCAAAAGGTAAAACTCATAAACCTTGCCCGTTGGTTACTTTGTACTTTCCAATAGTCTATCAATAGAAAGTGTCCAGGTTAGACAAATATCAGGCCTCAACAATACCAAGGTCCTAGATTGGTTCGGTGTCAGCTCCTAGCTATTCTTGGTCTCCTTATTTATTTTGTTATTGTATCAGTAAATCAGATCTACGGCCATAACAACAGACTCAGCACATTTTGCCTGCAGGACAACTATCTGGTATGTTTGGTAGAGCAAGTTCAATGTATCCTCTCTTTGCTATTATGTCATCTTTCTCTTCAACATACATAGTTCCAGCTACGAATACATGGTTCCAGCAACGAGCACACATGCACAACTTCCACTATTGTTGTGAGTTCTAGCATGCCTTGTTTAAACCAAACGTCATCGTGCTCGGGAAAAAATCACGTCTAGTTTAGATTTTTAGATGACTTTCTAGTTCTACCGCATTAAATTATGCCAGACACATTATGTACGTAGTTATGGGTAGGAGTAGGAGGTATTCGAACTATGCATAATACATTTATCTTACTTCTATGGGAGTAATAATATTGTAAGTAATTCTTAATCTAATTAGATACTATAGGTACACTCTACAAGTCTACACTTTATGAACTATGTACCAATAAGATGCATAGTGGGAGCAGTTATTTCAGTGGGACATATAAGTACTTACATAAGTACACAATAGTAAATGCTATTGTATGCAGCCCTGTTATACTTTTCTATGTGTATTTGACACAATGTTACAACTTTGGCCCCCTAGGTACTATTTTTATGATTACTTTTTTCGCCTTGATTAAGTACTCTGAAGTTTAATTATTTCCATCTCTCTGGGTTGGAATTCACAGAAAAACTTTTAATATTGTAGTCTGGTATGCATGGAGTTTTCACATTTCCCGTGAAACCTTTTCTGACTGTTAATGAGAAATAGTCAAATAGGTATTGTCACAATGCCACAAATTTTCCGCATAGATTTAACACGTTTGATGAAAATTAAAAAATATACGAGTGTGTCAAATATAATATTTTTATCGAAACAAAGTCCAAGAAAAAAAAGTATATAATTTACTTTATTTTAGGGGATTTTTTAGAGTTTTTTTGAGGGGGGGGGGTATAGAAGTTTTGGGCCCGTTTCTAAATTCCAAGTGTAGCTATAAGTGACACAAATTCAAGATTTCAGTTAAGATTTATCCTCCCAGGATGGAACTCCTAGCTCCGTCTATTGTTCTACCTCTTGGGCGAAGACCGTACATTTTTCAACACATTCCCAAGTTCATTACGTTAATTTACTGCGCCTCTTTTCTCCCTCTCCAGCTCTCTCTCTCTCTCTCAAAAAAAAAAAAAAAAAAAAAAAAAATTAATATGATGGGGGGGTACCTAAAATTAAGGGGGGGGGGGAGGGGGGTATAAGTTAATAACATTAATGTACATTCCGCTACTGAGAATTTTATGCTCAATCTATTTTGGCATGCATATCCGTTTGAACAATAAATGACAATCATTGGCTGTACTACATATGAGTCATGGAAGAGGATTGACTCCTCGTATTCCAAGGAGTCAACTCGAAGACATTACAGTATATTTTGTGTGAATATAAAACAGGTGGCTATTTGACGTATTTCCACTTGTCTTGACGTTCATCAGAAGGGACTACACGAGTAATGACATCATCGAGAATCGAGATCCATTCCATTTCAGATAATATTTAGGTGTCTTTAAGTTCATCTAAAGAGCTTGCACGAGTTATGATATCATCGAGCTGAATGTAAGTAAAAATCCACTCCATTTCAGATAATATAAGGATCCCGGTATTCCCAGTCTCAGTCATGGCTCTATTCCATTTCAGAAACAACTTCCAGTCATGGTCCTTGAGGATATGAATGAGAACAAGCATGGTAACGTTTTAAAGGTGTTTCCCTTGTCATATTAAAGGAAATATTTCCACAATCCAGACAAATTCCCAGAAGTCGGCATCAGACTTCTTTTTGTCATTTCTTAATTAAAGCTCTCCCCGAGTTTATATCATCCCGTGCTGCTTCCTTCGTTTCCTTGTCTCCTTTTCCTCTGAGTTCCTGTTCTCTTCCTCTCATCCTGTTCCCACTTTCCTTCCCTTCTTCTCTTCCTTTCATCCTGTTCCCACTTGAAGAGTTTATTGCCTTTTTCTCTCTTTGTACTCGAGGTACAACTGTACACAACAATTTGAATTCGTTCACTTCTTCAAATATGAATGAAAGTATTTTTCGTTCTGTACATCGGTGTACAGGTCTCTCGCATTCCTGGCCTATATAGGTAGGCACAGAAAATTCAATTATGCCTTAATAAAATTAACAAGAGTGTCTCCTCTCCCAGTCCTTCCTTCTTTATTACTCCTCCAGCATTCCACAACTCCGCCTAGACCTATACGATATCTCTATGCATACCACAGATAATCCAGGAATTTCCATCAATAGCTGGAACCTTGACATTATCCCGTAACTTTTGCCTTGCCCGTAGCAATTTACGTGAAAAAGAGAAAAACGCAAAACTACTCTAGAGGCTGTCTAAAGGTATGAAGGTTATTTTCTCTGTAATTTTCCCTCTTACATTTCCCTCGATGGAAGTAGTTTTAGATATACCGGGAGGAGAGGAGGGGTATAGCGATATAGCTGTCGAGGGAGGGGTATGGCATGGTCATGTAGTCATGAACAGGTACATGGCGTAGACCAGAGGACCTAATGCCGGTCATGCATGTGGGAGCAAGAGAAATATGCTCCTAATGACAATCATATTCATGTCACAGTTTACCATGCGGGGCCATGTCCAGATAATAGAACTTGTACCTTGTACCAGTACATGAGGTCTGACTGGAGTTTAGTTCAGTCCATTAGTATCGCACGACGCGAAAACCATTAGTGTGCAAAAAACAAGCCAAACACGTTTCAAATATGAGATCAGGTATCAGATAGACCTGACACGCGGACCTGATCAGGTGTACCTGTCAGATCTACCTGATAGTGAGTGGCTGGCCTAAGACGGCCGAAATCTCAACTTAAATACAGTGCTTTCACTGCCAGGGACACATCAGGGAGCCAGAGAATTTCAAAACTCGGTAGAAACCCTGTTAGTTTAGTATGTTTTTTTTTTACTTTCTATTACTACAGTATAGCGGAGCTATACTAGTAATGATTACTTTCTATTACTACAGTATAGCGAAAATCGGGAAGCCTGGTTAGGATAAAAACGCCTCGGGTGGGGATCGCACCCAAGACCTAGCGCGTACAAGGCAGACGTGCAACCCTCCAAACGAACTATAGGCTGACTAAGGTACTTTCTTATTTTCTATGACGAACGACACATAATTCTACATTACTTTTCTGCATTTTATTTTATTAGTGTCTCGTAAAATGCTTTTATCATTTCCAACATAAGTCTAAATTAAAATAAAGCACTCTCTCTCTCTCGAGATATGATACTCAAGGACCAAATCCTAAGTCATACTATGCTCTCTCGAGATATTCAAGGATCCCAAGCAAAACTTATCTTTGCACTAAATTGACATTAAGCAGCACGGTACTGTCCCCAGTGGAATATTATCATAGATCACATTCCTCTATTGAGAGATGGGAGAATATGTCATCATGATGTACATCTCCTATCATCGTGGAATTGTACCATTAGTGTACGAGTATATCTATCAGCAGACAATATGCTCCTAATGACAATCATATTCATGTCACAGTTTACCATGCGGGGCCATGTCCAGATAATAGAACTTGTACCTTGTACCAGTACATGAGGTCTGACTGGAGTTTAGTTCAGTCCATTAGTATTGCACGACGCGAAAACCATCAGTGTGCAAAAAACAAGCCAAACACGTTTCAAATATGAGATCAGGTATCAGATAGACCTGACACGCGGACCTGATCAGGTGTACCTGTAGAGCTTATCAAAACAAGGTACTGTGCCCGGGCCATAGTGTAAAGTGCCCGTGCCCCCCCTAATGACCGGGGCCACACAGTTTAAACTCGGTTTAGGTTAAGCAATCTGTGACTGGCTAAACATTTTGAAATTACCCATCAGATTGCGGCTACGACACAGACCACACGAGTCTAATGTAGCAGTTGTTTCATTACTACAAAATAAAAACGGCGGTGAAACACTCATTTTTTTTATATGTTTAAACTCCAATTGTAATCCTGGCCATTAATCGTTGATAGTGAGTGGATGGCCTTATTAGGAGCGTGGCCTGACACACTACCTGACGCCTGAGCATCCTAGATTGTCAAGGTTGAATGCTATATTGTCCTCATGTATTAAATTGCAGTCAGTCATCAATGTACCTACCTATATGAGTATACAAGTCCGAACTGTGGATGATGATAAACAAATTGGTCTGTGATATGGCCACTGTCTCCAAGATAACAAAACCCTATATAGTCCAGTAAGATGGGGATTTTTCCAGGAAAAAATTCCCAAAGTTTTTTTCTCGACGGTTTTATATGTATTTTTTGGCGCTTGTTAATGAGAGCTTATCAAAACAAGGTACTGTGACTACTGTGCCCGGGCCATAGTGTAAAGTGTGAATATTGGGTGCCCGTGCCCCCCTAATGACCGGGGCCACACAGTTTAACCTCGATTTAGGTTAAGCAATCTGTGACTGGCTAAACATTTTGAAATTACCCATCAGATTGCGGCTACGACACAGACCACACGAGTCTTGTTGCATTACTACGAAATAAAAACGGCGGTGAAACACTCATCTTTTTTTTTATATGTTTAAACTCCAATTGTAATCCTGGCCATTAATCGTTGATAGTGAGTGGCTGGCCTTAGGAGCGTGGCCTGACACACTACCTGACGCCTGAACATCCTAGATTGTCAAGGTTGAATGCTATATTGTCCTCATGTATTAAATTGCAGTCAGTCATCAATGTTCCTACCTATATGAGTATACAAGTCCGAACTGTGGTTGATGATAAACAAATTGGCCTGTGATATGGCCACCGTCTCCAAGATAACAAAACCCCTATAAGACAGATACTTTGTAAAGCATTGTTTTCAGGTCCATTTTAACTTTTCCCTGCATCTTTTTTTCACATACCTACATAAGTATAGCATTTATTGAAGAATAATTAGAGAAATGATAGAATCACATACATACATAGAATGCAGATGCTCTTGCTCTGGGAGGACTAAGGACGGACATTTATGAAATTCCAAAATCTCTTAAATCATCATTTTCTAAAGGCATCACCTTCGCGAGACAGCCATTGTTCTCTATCCATTGCCATCAACTTCATCTGGGAATACCTATGTTTCATCATTCATCAGGTCTTTCACGTTATGGAAAATATGAAATCCTGGGACGTCCTCTTTCCCAAGACTCTGCCTTCAAAAATGTTGTTTAGAAAGGAATTATCTGTTAAACTTCACTATAACTCCACACGTATGCGACAAACATGTTTACTCGGACAATTTCGAGTCACAAAAAGCGTTCACACGTACAGGGAAACTGTGCTTTCGTACAAAACTTTT
Organism: Diaphorina citri; assembly: GCF_000475195.1. Classification (NCBI taxonomy): domain Eukaryota; kingdom Metazoa; phylum Arthropoda; class Insecta; order Hemiptera; family Psyllidae; genus Diaphorina; species Diaphorina citri. The sequence continues at coordinate 188,780 of NW_007377601.1, forward strand.
GTTCGCCAAGAGAAAATCAATTACAGATACTTTGTAAAGGATTGTTTTCAGGTCCATTTTAACTTTTCCCTGCATCTTTTTTCACATACCTACATAAGTATAGCATTTATTGAAGAATAATAATTAGAGAAATGATAGAATCACATACATAGAATGCAGATGCTCTTGCTCTGGGAGGACTAAGGACGGACATTTATGAAATTCCAAAATCTCTTAAACCATCATTTTCTAAAGGCATCACCTTCGCGAGACAGCCATTGTTCTCTGTCCATTGCCATCAACTTCATCGTCTTCATCTGGGAATATCTATGTTTCAGCATTCATCAGGTCTTTCACGTTATGGAAAATATGAAATCCTGGGACGTCCTCTTGTCCTCTTTCCCAAGACTCTGCCTTCAAAAATGTTGTTTAGAAAGGAATTATCTGTTAAATACTTCACTATAACTCCACACGTATGCGACAAACATGTGTACTTGGACAATTTCGAGTCACAAAAAGCGTTCACACGTACAGGGAAACTGTGCTTTCGTACAAAACTTTTGTTCGCCAAGAGAAAATCAATTATAACCATTTCACATGGGTTGCGTGTTGAAAACCAGTTACAAATTATGTTTTAATAAACTTTTTGGTACCTATCTCTCGTTATTATGAAATTTCATTTGCAGAACGTAGGTATATATGACGCACAAGCCACTCTAAATATACATGACATAAAAGCGAAGGGTAACTTTTGTGTGTAGGTAGAAAGTACCTAGCATTTAAAGTTTTCTAGTGACGTACTTTTCATGTCCATATGACTATTGTGACTTACATATACCTGTGTAGAGGGGAGTAGTCAATTATAAATCTGTCCAATGTTTCCCCAGACATAAATAAAAGTTTACACAATCGTACTCGTGACAGTTCAGCCCACAAAAAAGTTCCACAGTCTGGAGAAATATTGTGGTTTTCAGAAGGTCTGTCAAAACAGGTAGGAGGTACACATCAAAAAGATATTTCCTTACTTAATTATCAACAGAAAGTAACATTTTGAGGTGAGTTTTTTTCTTTCTTTTTCTCCTCTTTCTCCCACCTCACTTTTCTTCATTTAAAAGCAACTCCTCTGAACATCAATAAAGTTTGACATTCAAGAGTTGTAGAGCTTCGAATTCCGCTTAAAAATGAGTTCGAATGCCACCCATTCTTCTCTTCAAAAAAAGGAAGAGAAAAAAACCATTACCCCGTACTTTCAGAACTCAATCGAAATTTTCATTTTCCACCAAAACGGTGTGCGGTTTTCAACTTTTAATTCAAATGAGACGAAAAGTCAAAGCATCACAGCAGTTAGTACTGTTGTTTACTTTCCAATTCCGACGTCAAAGGAAACAGGGTGACACAACCGCGGTGACGGAAATACTGAGAAGTCTGAGAACTGATTGTAATAAAAAATTAATTTGAAAAACAATAATTGACATTTCCCAATAAGAATATACAATCCTATCGTACTCGTATAACTACATAACACATATACAATCCTATATGATACTCGTATAACTACATAACACATATACAATCCTATTGTAGGTACCCTACATGATTTTTGACTCCACGACGCAAAGCGACGTTACCATTAATAATAAAAAATTAATTTGAAAAACAATTGACATTTCCCAATAAGAATATACAATCCTATCGTACTCGTATAACTACATAACACATATACAATCCTATATGGTACTCGTATAACTACATAACACATATACAATCCTATTGTAGGTACCCTACATGATTTTTGACTCCACGACGCAAAGCGACGTTACCATCCCCATTCTTCTCTTCAAAAAAAGGAAGAGAAAAAAACCATTACCCCTTACTTTCAGAACTCAATCGAAATTTTCATTTTCCACCAAAACGGTGTGCGGTTTTCAACTTTTAATTCAAATGAGACGAAAAGTCAAAGCATCACAGCAGTTAGTACTGTTGTTTACTTTCCAATTCCGACGTCAAAGGAAACAGGGTGACACAACCGCGGTGACGGAAATACTGAGAAGTCTGAGAACTGATTGTATAATAATAAAAAATTAATTTGAAAAACAATTGACATTTCCCAATAAGAATATACAATCCTATCGTACTCGTATAACTACATAACACATATACAATCCTATTGTAGGTACCCTACATGATTTTTGACTCCACGACGCAAAGCGACGTTACCATTGTAGATGGGTAGATGCAGATGCCTAGTTGTCTACACAAAACAGGAATTTAACGCGACTCTTTTGTTTCACCTAGAAGAGATAAGACACTAGGCACTAGGATAAGACACTAAAACATGGGGGTAAGACACTAATCCTTTCGCATTCGGAAAGGTAATTAATATAAACTTTTAGGAACCATTTCAAAAGAGAAACCTTTATTTTTATGGACATTTAAAATCCAGCATCCAAGGAAAAGATTTATTGAAAGATGCGAGAGAGAGAAAGTTCGAGACATTTTGTTCGAGAAACATGGGTTGATTGTTTGGAACCCATTTTCCAAATTCATGGATTAACCGGATAAACTTGTTTATCAGAAAATCAAGGAAAAGATTTATTGAAAGATGCGAGAGAGAGAAAGTTCGGACATTTTGTTCGAGAAACATGGGTTGATTGTTTGGAACCCATTTTCCAAATTCATGGATTAACCGGATAAACTTGTTTATCAGAAAAAGGAAAGAAAATTCACCCAATATGTGCCTAAAGCCATGCTACAATATGTCTCCCTATTTGGTCTTCCAACCTGACCTTTCGACCGATCGTTGTGTGTGTACACACGATTTTTGCGCAAATTTTACTCGTTTAGACCTGAAATTTTTTGCAAAAATCGACGGAACGATCTGTCGAAACACCAGGTTGCAAGACCATCTGTCGAAAGGAAAGATCAAGTTGGGAGACTAATGGGGAGACTCGGTAGTAGGCATATTGGACTTTATGCAGAGCAAAAATAGCACACTAATCGGAAGACAATTGCCAAGTCTGGGGAGCTATTGTGACTTCAAAACAAAATTTGAGGCACATCCCCACACAACTACTTTTTTTTGCAAAAATAGACACCAGGTTGCAAGACCATCTGTCGAAAGGAAAGATCAAGTTGGGAGACTAATGGGGAGACTCGGTAGTAGGCATACTGGACTTTATTCAGAGCAAATATAAGTAGCACACTAATCGGAAGACAATTGCCAAGTCTGGGGAGCTATTGTGACTTCAAAACAAAATTTGAGGCACATCCCCACACAACTACTCTTTTCTTTAGACACAAAACAATTCGAGGAAGCAAAAGCAAATTAAATTTTAAGTAAAATGCAATAAAAGCGAAAACCGTGTAGGCAGTAATCCACAATGTTTTGACAGCTTTCCCTACAGTGTAGGTAGTTGCTTTGTTTGCTAAAACGTTCTCAATAAACAGCGATGCTGTCTTGATTATAAATCTGTATTTCTTGTAACAATTTTTCAACAAAACAGGTGTAAATAAAACCCAATTTATATTTTGTACTTTTCTTCTAGCATTGTTTATTTTGCTCTTCATAGGGTAACGTAGATTAGAAAGAATAAGGCAGAAAGAGGTTAGCTCCAATTTACCTATATTTTGTACTTTTCTTCTAGCATTGTTTATTTTGCTCTTCATAGGGTAACGTAGATTAGAAAGAATAAGGCAGAAAGAGGTTAGCCATCTTTTCGTCCTAACTTTAGATACACCATCGAGGAATCCACATTTGAGGGAGCTAAAATAAAAATAAAACTTATATTGCACGCATGTGCTAAGCTCGAAATCTGATTATTTACGAAATACGAAGACCCAAATTCCTGTCAGGAGAGGTTCATAGGTAGGCTTACCAGACGTCCGGTTTTCGGCGGACATGTCCTCCTCTTTATACGTTTGTCCTCCGTCCGCCCGCCTTTTTAAAATATAGCAAAATGTCCGCCTTTTTGAAGTTTTGACTTCAAAAACCTAAATTACGTAATATATCTTTTTTTCCCTTGAGAAGAGGAAGTCCGGAGGTAATAAAATGAAGTGTTCAGTCATTAATAGAACACCCTGTAGATAGTGTATTTTTTCTTGCATCATGGCCATTGACGCACAAGATCAATATTTTTTACACCCAATATTAATAGAATTAGAATACTTTACTTCAAAAACCTAAATTACGTAATATGTATATCTTTTTTCCCTTGAGAAGAGGAAGTCCGGAGGTAATAAAATGAAGTGTTCAGTCATTAATAGAACACCCTGTAGATAGTGTATTTTTTCTTGCATCATGGCCATTGACGCACAAGATCAATATTTTTTACACCCAATATTAATAGAATTAGAATACTTTCTTATTATGACTCATGGGTAATAGGGAGATATCTTTAAAATAGTGGAAAGGACACCCAACACCACAGCAGATGTTGGATAGTTTATTTTAGATATGTATTACTTATTTTATTCTTAGTTATAAGGAAGAGTGGAACTTGAGGTTTGTCAAGAATGAGTTGGAGTTGTTTTCAGTCAAATCTTTTAAGTAGATCAGAGTCCCATCTTTTGTTTGGAAGACAAAAGGACAAATTGCAAACACCTAAATTAATATTTAGTACCTACATACTTACTACCTAAACCTAAAGAATAAGTAGGTAGGTAAGGAAGAGTGGAACTTAAGGTTTGTCAAGAATGAGTTGGAGTTGTTTTCAGTCAAATCTTTCAAGTAGATCAGAGTCCCATCTTTTGTTGGGAAGACAAAAGGACAAATTGCAAACACCTAAATTAATATTTAGTACCTACATACTTACTACCTAAACCTAAAGAATAAGTAGGTAGGTACCTACCTACTTGAATTAATGTGATATAAATACATTGACTCCTTTTTGTACCCAGTTAGACTAGACCTCAAAAAAAATCGGTAATCAATTCAGGTAATTGTAGGTTGTATGTAGGTACCTAAGTAGGTACTTAATTAGCACCTAAGCACTAAATAGTTATGGGTGAAAAACATGGATTATTATGTAACAAATTATTGAAAGGCTTACCATTTCTGGACACATCCAATTCTACTAGGTTTTCAAAGTTTTGGATTTCAGGTGGCAGCCTGTGAATTTCATTGTCACTCAGACCAAGCTTCCTTAGCCTGTTGAGTCTAAAGAAATCTAAGTAATTCTTCCTTGTTAGATGTTAGACAGTAAGGTGGGGATAAAAATCTGGTGTGAACATCACACAACTTTCCTTATCCTATTGAATGATGCTTATTTGAGTGTCCTTTTACCCTAACTTTTACAATATCTCTAACTGTTTTGCCGCTATAGCTGAAAACCGCCAAAACACGGTCGAAATCTGTCCAAAAGCGGTCAAAATACCGCCTAACTCAGCAACCATCTCAACCAAACGTTTTGTGTTGCATCCTTGTCACATTTGTGAACTACATACTAAATTTCAAGTCTCTAGCTATCTCATACTGTTCCCGAGATATTGTTAAATTACACCGAAAACCGCCAAAAAGCGGTAAAATGCCGCCAACCGTTGCACCGGTCTTAACCAAAAGTTTCGTGTCGCATCCTTGTCACATTTGACAGCTACATACCAAATTTCAAGTCTCTAGCTCTTACCGTTCTCGAGATATTTTGTTTACAGACAGACACACAGACACACACACGGACCAATGGCTGAAACTTCGGATTTAGGAACAGACAGACAGACACACACACGGACCAATGGCTGAAACTTTGGATTTAGGCTCTAGGGACCTCAAAACGTGTTTTGGCACTAAATTTTTGCATGAATGCAAAATTTGCAAGCGTGCAAAATGAATTGCAAAACATTCCGCAAAACAAAGTAATCACAAGAAATCAATTAATCACAAGAAATCGCACTCGGCAATTAAAATTCTAATTTATGAGGTCCGTATGTCTCGTGACTACGTAATTTAGTGGGAATACACGCGAGAGAAGATGGGTTTAACCCTGCGGTAGTGGTGGCGCTTTTTTTTTCAAGAGGTTTGATAAAGGGAACTGTAACTGCTAAGGTCTTATCGTCCCGAAATCGAAGAGAGAAAGAAGACAGGACAGGAGAAGGCCAGAAGTTCAGAGAACAAACAGCAGCGCGCACACTGATCATACACTTACAACACTTCAGACATTTCCAACATTTCCATCCAACATGTTGGAAGCTTCTACACCGCACACCAATCATACATTTCCAACATCGATCGAATGTCGGATGCTCAATTCAGTTTCAGTTTAGTGTGGTGTGTGATTGTGTGTGTGGGATGGGTGGGTGTGTGTGTTAGTTCTGTGGTGTGTGTGTGTGTGGGTGTGTGTGTGGGATGGGTGTGTGTTAGTTCTGTGGTGTGTGTGTGTGTGTGTGTGGGATTGTGTGTGTGGGTGGGTGTGGGTATGTGGGATGGGTGTGTGTGTGTTTGTGTGTGTGTGTGGGATGGGTGTGGTGTGTGTGTGGGATGGGTGTGTGTTAGTTCTGTGGTGTGTGTGTGTGGGATTGTGTGTGTGGGTGGGTGTGGGTATGTGGGATGGGTGTGTGTGTGTTTGTGTGTGTGTGTGGGATGGGTGTGTGTGTGTGTGTGTTGGGTCTGTGGTGTGGGATGGGTGTGTGTGTGTTGAGTTCGCCCTAGTTTATTAAAAAAAAATCTGGTGTGAACATCACACGACTTTCTATTACATTAAGTCGGACAGTTCTAAAAGTTTCACCATTCGATTCCGCGTGAAAAATCACATGAGATTGACTATTCACTTGCTTATTTGGTAACGGTTCACAAATAAAAGAGAAATTTGTCGACACAGGGACCAGATTGGAATTTCGGCCCACCATGAGTTGCTGTAAACCCGTGCCGACGTCCAAAGCTGAAACACACCATTCACATGTGATTAAAATGCTCGTAATAATCAAATCTAGATGAGATCATTGTAATTTTACTGTTGTTAAAAAGAAAGAAGCGAGCCTAGTTAGCTTAGTTGGTAGTACGTCTGCCTTGTAAGCGCTAGGCCGCGGGTTCGATTCCCATCCGGGGCGGATTTTTTCCTGATGGGATAATGTTCGTTCTCGGAACGGCTGGCTTTCTCCTATCCTGTCTTCCTTCTCTCTTCGATTTCGGGACGATAAGATCTTAGTAGTTAAAAAAAAAGAAAAAAAAAGAAATTCCTAGTTTGAAGATAAAATAATACCATGGTCAATGGTGAAAATAAGCAGGAAAATGAGAAATGATACTACAACCCTAATTGTTCCAATGGGGCTCAACCACTTTTTTTTTTTCTTCGCTGATAAAGGAAGTTCGAAACACGCTGATCTCAATAGAAATGCTTAAAATTTCATTTGAGGCTTCCTAAGATGAGAAATCTTCGTTTGAAATTTTCGAATTTTGAAACGCACAAAATTTTCTCGGGCAGCCATTTTTTCGTGATGACGTCAGTTCATGTGTCAGTTCGTGATGACGTCAGTTCATGTGTAAACCATGGCTGTTTCAACGTTATTTTTTTTGTGACCTTTTAGCGACATTTTAGGGGATTTAGGTACCGTTTTGGATGTTTTTGAGTGCGCCAATGCACTTTTTGGGTACTTTTCCATCGGAATAGGACTCTATCTCGAAAAAAATTGTCATTTGGTTGAGCCCCTATAATTTTTTCGGGCAGCCATTTTTTCGTGATGACGTCAGTTCATGTGTCAGTTCGTGATGACGTCAGTTCATGTGTAAACCATGGCTGTTTCAACGTTATTTTTTTGTGACCTTTTAGCGACATTTTAGGGGATTTAGGTACCGTTTTGGATGTTTTTGAGTGCGCCAATGTACTTTTTGGGTACTTTTACATCGGAATAGGACTCTATCTCGAAAAAAATTGTCATTTGGTTGAGCCCCTATAATTTTCGCGGGCAGCCATTTTTTTGTGATGACGTCAGTTCATGTGTCAGTTCGTGATGACGTCAGTTCATGTGTAAACCATGGCTGTTTCAACGTTATTTTTTTTGCGACCTTTTAGCGACATTTTAGGGGATTTAGGTACCGTTTTGGATGTTTTTGAGTGCGCCAATGTACTTTTTGGGTACTTTTACATCGGAATAGGACTCTATCTCGAAAAAAAATTGTCATTTGGTTGAGCTTCTATAATTTTCGCGGGCAGCCATTTTTTCGTGATGACTTCAGTTCATGCGAGGTCGTAAACCATGGCTGTTTCAACGTTATTTTTTTTGCGACCTTTTAGCGACATTTTAGGGGATTTAGGGACCGTTTTGGATGTTTTTGAGTGCGCCAATGCACTTTTTGGGTACTTTTACATCGGAATAGGACTCTATCTCGAAAAAAATTGTCATTTGGTTGAGCCCCATTGTGTGGACGCTGCTTAACAGGCTATACATATTAATCCATAATCTAGTTTCTAGCTCATCGGAGGTCTCATAGTCCAGACCTCAGTCGTTTGGGGGAACAGGGATCGAGACACACACACACACTTTTCACACTGGTACACTCAACATGCTTTTGCATTAACCCGGCCGCTGCGCGCTGGGCAAATAAAGGTATAATTTTATTATATTTTATTCTGTTTGAACTAAAGGTAATTAGGTAAGTATACTATCTCAATGATTCGAGAAACAAAACCGATTTGCCTGCACTCGGTGGAGATCTCGCCAAAGTGAAAGTAAGATCGCAGCATGCATCATGTAGCACAGATAGACCGGTAAGCCATGTTGCTGAATCAACACTCACCACTCACTACTCTAGACACCAACAGAGTCTACTAGTAGTTCTTAGTGGTAATAAGCTCCAGATGTTCTATTATACAACAGAACCGAGAGGTAAATGAACTGTCAAATCGCGAATTTGCTATCACTGTTAGAGTGGTACACCGCTCTTGAGAAGAAAGTACACGTCAAAAATAGACAGAAATGAATCAAGTGGGGGAAAATTAAGATAAGGCAGAGAAAAAATCGGCCTGATAAGACAAAAGCCGCGGTGTAAAGTTCAAAATTTAATTGCGAAAAGTATAAAAAACACTAGAAACCTATTGTAGTCAAATGGAAGAGCTTGAACGAATTTCTTTGCGAAAGTAGAAAAATGATTGAATATTCTTTTAGGGCTTGGAAAAAAATAAAAACAAACTTGGAACAGAAATATTTTTTCTGACTTTCTCGAGCTTTTAATTGCGAAAAGTATAAAAAAACACTAGAAACCTATTGTAGTCAAATGGAAGAGCTTGAACGAATTTCTTTGCAAAACGTAGAAAAATGATTGAATATTCTTTTAGGGCTTGGAAAAAAATAAAAACAAACTTGGAACAGAAATATTTTTTCTGACTTTCTCGAGCTTAAAACGTAAAATGTGCTTTTGGAGTGAGTTGAGATTGAGAATGAGACTACTAGCTTGCCTGTGTGACGTATAGACCAATAAGAAGCAGGTGGCGTGATGCCCCCCCACCTCCCTCCTTCAAACAGAGTTCAGAAATATTATTTCGCGTCTGCGAATTTCTGCCTGGGTCTGTTGAACGGAGTCTGAGCCACCTCCCTCCTTCAAACAGAGTTCAGAAATATTATTTCGCGTCTGCGAATTTCTGCCTGGGTCTGTTGAACGGAGTCTGAGTTGACATTTCTCTCCGGTGTCATTGCTCGCTTGAGTGTGAGTCATTACTCGCCAGAATGCGCGCTGAGGTACTTGGTAACTGACCGCCAAACTTTTTGTTTTCGCTTTTCGATTGTGTGAGCCAGCCTAGTTCGCTTATTTATTTTGGTAGTGCGTCTGCCTTGTAAGCGCTAGGCCGCGGGTTCGATTCCCGCCCGGGGCGGATTTCATCCTGATGGGATAATGTTCGTTCGAATACTTTTCTACTATCTACTAGTAGGTTTCTATGTACCTAGCTATCTACATAGATTCAACAAAATCAATGAAACTACTTCTATCTGGAGATAAGATAACTCGAGAACTAATGGGAATATAGCACTGAATAAGTTGATAAGATAATGAAGTATCGAGTATTCCCCTGATATGCCATATCCAATAAGATACCGGATACCAATTGTATCTACCTATGTAAGATATCTTCCGATTTGAACGCAGTGAATAAGTTTTAACTCAACAATTTTTAAGTACATTTCGTTCAAATTAAATATAGGTACTTTCTTACTTTTTGTCTTTTCTATTTGAATGAATCACGCTCCAAGTTTTTACTCAAGATTTTTCACAGTACCTAACATACAAATACCTACAGACTTAGGTACCTTGCATGCCTGTCACAGTGTTGGAAGAATTGGGGTGAAAAAAAAAACCCCTTTGGACGCCCAGAAATAATATCTGGGCTCCCTCTTGGTCCTATGTTGGTAGGTGCCTGTAGGTATATGTTTTTAATTTCTCGCTATATTATGTATATCATTTTTCATAACTCTTTATTTTTACATAAACATGAACAAAATAAAGAAAACAAATTAATGTATGTAAGTAGAAAACATTATTTAGTGCCCCATCAGAAGGGTGGGTATCTAAGACACTGTCTTGCAGCATTATTTCGCTGCTAGGGAATTACCTAGGTATGTAGATAGTAAGCAATATTATTAATATTAAAGATTCATATTTATAAATACAAAATATGTCTCTTAAGGGTTTTTAAATCCAGTTTCAGTGACGTTTCATTCAATTTCAGCTTATCAGCAAAGCAGGTTTTTCGAGTATTGCCTATTTGTGTTCTTGTTCATGGAATGAAAATTGAGAAATTAATATTTTTATAAACATACTGTTCATAAACAGTACTCGATTGCACCAAGTTGTCGAAATAATATGAGTTATAGCTCTAACAAACCTGACCGTCCTACCCCAACAGTCTAAAGATTAACTAAATAGGTGCGTACTCTATCTACATATTTACGAGTACCTATATTTACTTTATTAGTAACTGATAGGTACGTATAGCTAGTTTCACAATAGTATTATGTGTTATAAACCGGTTTTTCTCTTCAGTTGGGTGTGTGAGGAAATTCGTACGGGATTTATTGGGAATGTCGCTCGGGAAAAGTAACTTGTGATTTTAAAACAAGAAAATGACCGTCAGTCACTGGGCCGACCTGACCCATGTTCCATCTTGCCCGATCTTCCCCTAATTCCCTAATAATTTATCCTTCTTCTCGTAAATTATGTGCTTCTGTTGGATATCCGACAGGTCCAAAATTTATTCATGAATCCATAGAATGAACAAAACATAATAATATATTATGTGAAATTTTCCTTACATTGTAAGTATTTGTTTTCCTTGTTGAATAACAAATAAGGATAACGAAAAACATTCACAATATTCTAAGCAATGTACAGGCAAAAGTAAAACTTTGTGTTACATACTCGTAAATTTTAAATGTACATAAATTTTAAATCATTAATTGTAAATCAAATGGTAATAATCTTTTCTTAGAAGCTTTATTATTATAATTAGTTTAGCATAATAAGATCTCTGTATTGTAAATTGTTATTCAAAATAAATAAATAGGTAATACAAAAAAAAAAATCCCACCAATTTGTACGTACCTACCTATACTCTATACCTAAGTACTCTATAAGTAGGGATATTACCCACTTATTGGCAACATTAAAGCAACCCGCATTGGCTCATTATTCCACAGTAAATCCATCGTGCAACCGGCCCTCAACCTGCTGAAGACTGGAACGAGAAAATACCGGCTAGTTTTTTTTTTTTTTTTTTTTTTTTTTTTTTTTTTTTGGGGAGGTGAACTCTTAATAGATCACGTAGGTACTTGGCTGTGAAAAGTTGTCACAATAGATCTCTAAAGGTCGCAATGATAGTTGTCCACGTCACCAAGAAGTCAAGAGAGGTCCTTCCTCTCAGAAAGAGTTTAAATTTGTTTTGGACACACATTAAAGAGAGTTATGAAATAATATTAGCTTAATGAAGAATAACTTTAATGAACTCTTAATTAATGAATCAATAAAATTATTCAATGATGTAATTTTGTGTTCAATTTCAAGTCATCACTAGGGTTTCCAGTTGCCAGATGTTTTTAGGCCGATATCGGGACATATCAGTAAAAAGAGTCAGAAAATCAGGGTTTTCCGAGAAAAATCGAAATCAAAAAGGTCTAAAAAATCACGAAGTCCCGACCAAATCAGAACGTCTGACAAGTTGACCAAATCATCACTTGAACATCAACATCAGAACATTGTCGGAAATTTTTTCAGCTCGTTTGGCACAGGATTTTGTCACGAGATATCGCGAGATTGGAGAATCTGACGCAATATTTGAAACAATATACCATGACTTCACACGAGATGCCTAGTCACGTGTCACGTGATGTCATGTCTGCGTGACCTAGATGCCTATCGAGTTGCGCGCAGTTCTGATTTGCAAGAGAGGAAACCTGCAAGTCCTTACTCAAGTCTAGAACTGTTGGTTTTCATGAACAGTTTGTTTATGACCGTTTGTTTTATCGACTTGTTCGAATCTGGAAGGTCGGTGTGGTCAGGGCTGACTAACCTGTGACCTGTGAACCGCGGTCCAAGGCGCGAGCAAGACGGGAATATGGACCGTTCAAAAAGGGGTAGAAAATGTGTAAAAAAGGTCACCAGTAACTTATACTCTTCACGATTGGGGGGAGGGGTTTTTATTGTTTACTTAGACAGGCAGACGGCAAAAGAAAAATTTGGAGCTTAGCGGACAAAATGTTAGAGAAAAACAATTCAGATAAAAATAAGAAATAATATTTTATCAAGACAATTACGATTAAAAGTTTTTAAATTGGTGCGTCGGTGTGGTCAGGGCTGACTAACCTGTGGCCTGTGAACCGCGGTCCAAGGCGCGAGCAAGACGGGAATATGGACCGTTCAAAAAGGGGTAGAAAATGTGTAAAAAAGATCACCAGTAACTTATACTCTTCACGATTGGGGGGAGGGGTTTTTATTGTTTATTTAGACAGGCAGACGACAAAAGAAAAATTTGGAGCTTAGCGGACAAAATGTTAGAGGAAAATAATTCAGATAAAAATAAGAAATAATATTTTTATCAAGACAATTACAATTAAAAGTTTTTAAATTGGTTAGCTTTCGATGTCATTCAGGACATCATCTTCAGACCAAGATAGATATTCTAAGATATTGACTCTATCGCAGCAGGAGTAGAAGAGAGGAAAATGTGATTCGAACAGTTCAAAGGGTATGAAATTGAGCGCCTGTACGATTTTTCCCCTTTAAAAGGTTAACTTTCAATGGAGCAGTTGCAGTTGGGTAAAAATTATGAATAAAAGGTCGATTCCTACGTAAAAAGTTGTGAAAAATCCAAATCTGAAGAAAAACTTTACGGCTCTGAGGACCAAGTTCTTGTCGGTCCAAATCGCTCAGACTTTGCAGAGAGATTCGGTTTAGGATGTAAATCAAAAGTGTCTTACTATAATAGTTTAACCTGTGATAGTAGGTAGATTTGGTACAGTCACTGTTTAAATTTGGCAAACTATCGTAAGTACCTACAGTAAGGCCTGAAGATAAGAGGCCCTTGTTTCTACGTCGCGGTCGTTTCTACGTAGACGTCAAACGTCTAACCCAGTACGTTACGTCAAAGCTACATAGGATACCCATGAAAGTGGTTACTGCGTCTCAAAATCGCTCAGACTTTGCAGAGAGCTTCCTTCGGTTTAGAATGTAAATCAAAAGTGTCTTACCCTAGTTTAGCCTGTCATAGTAGGTACAGTCACTGTTTAAATTTGGAATTTGGCAAACTAATTAAAGTAAGGCCTGAAGATAAGAGGCCCTTGTTTCTACGTCGCGGTCGTTTCTACGTACACGTCAAACGTCTAACCCAGTACGTTACGTCAAAGCTACATAGGATACCCATGAAAGTGGTTACTGCGTCTCTCGATAAACCCAGTACATAAACAAGAGTAGGTACCTATGCAATCAGAATATTTTAAAGCTATAGATACCTGAACAACTGAGAGCGAAAGAGAGAGAGAGAGAGAGAGAGAGCCGGAAACAGGCTCCGATTAGCTCAATATAGGATAGAGAGAGACTGTAGTACATTCTAGCAGTATAACTGAGAGCGAAAGAGAGAGGGAGAAAGAGAGAGAGAGAAAGAGAAAGAGAGAGAGAGAAAGAGAGAGAGAGAAAGAGAGAGAGAGAGAGAGAGAGAGAGAGAGAGAGAGCAAGTTCACGTAGCATCCCATAGGTGAACTTGCTATACCGCTAGGCGCTAGGTCCTAGGCTACCATCTACCTAGAGAACTATGGTAGAAGGATTAGAGATAGGTCCCAGACTAAATCATCTAGGACTCTAGGTCCTAGTTTCCTAAAGAACTTGAAACTTTGCAATTCGCAATAGATATGAGTGTTATGTTTATGACGTATAATTTTAAATTTTACAGAAGAAACCCCTTTAAAAACATTGCAATTAATTTTGGACATGCCCAAAACCCAGCTTATTAATACCCACATATTAAGTTGATGTAGATTACATTTTATAAGAATGAGAGAGAATAAATTGTGGAAGTAAAACTTCCCCTACAGATAGCTCAAATTATGAAAGCTCATTTTTGTATTTAACCTAACCCTATAACACTGGTCACTCCTCAAATATGACGGCTAATTTTTGCAGCAATTTTCCACTGACATGACTTCTGAAAAAGTACCTTTAAATTCAAATCTCTAACACCCTTAAACCTGTCATCCATGATCAAGGATTTGTTTTCTATTAGGTATGTGCTTACGGAAAAATACATCTTGATTTTTGTAAACAACAGTTGTGCTACAAGGAAGTTACACATCAAATTTAATGTCTTTGCTAGTCAGTGAAGCTATAAAGTTTTAATTGCCCTGTTAACTAGCATTTTTCCAAGTATCTTAATATTATATTACGTGAAAAAATGTTCTCAGAAATACTACCTAATCTTTTGAAACAAAGGGTAACATGGAATTATAACAAACATTGAACCACTTTTGCACATAACTGTATGTAACACTAACCTTTGGTAGATCACGAATATGATTGGCATCTAGCAAGAGTTCCTCTAGACTTCTGAAGTAGCGTAAAACATCGTTAACAAGTTGGTTGTTTGTGTAATTCGTAGTGTTTTGTACCAAGCCATGTAGGAAGAAACAGAGGGTTGTATGGAACAGTTACCTTTGGTAGATCACGAATATGATTGGCATCTAGCAAGAGTTCCTCTAGACTTCTGAAGTAGCGTAAAACATCTTCGGGAACGTTAGGTAGTGAGCAATGACGTTTGTCTACATACTCCACTTGACGGTTGCATCCTTTGAAGATAGGAATACAACGAAACATTTTTCATCTGTTAACTAACACACCGGGGTTCGTATTTACACATAACACAAATTTATTTCAGTTAAAATAATTCTATTAATTAAAATTTATCATTTGTTAAAAATAAATAAAAACACTACTTCAAAACACAACCTATTTACACCCATCACGCAAGAAGAACTGGTATTTTCGTGATGTGACGTCACGTTCAACAGCAACACACCTCATGTGATGAGCGCTCGTAGCGGCAAATATTTGCACTACGAAGGCAGGGTCTCCACTCCAAATTTTAAAAAATCACTAGATTCGAGGAAAAAAAATCACTAGATTTGACTTGAAAATCACTAGATTTCTAAATTCTTCCAAATGGTAGTTTACTCGTGGTTTTTGAGGGTAGAAGTCTTGTATACTCTTTTTACGGCAAGGCTCTGTAAAATGCAGGTATGCATATTGGTTTGTATCGGTGTATCAGAGATTCCCAAGATGGACTTGATTGATTATAAAAATTATAATAAGGGACTCGAAAGTAAAGTTGACACCGTGAGGCGTTCTCTACCACCTAACCTTTAGAACTATCATCGAGAACTTCCATTTATTTTCATTTGCCTTTGTGTTTAAATGTACTAAAAAAAATCCAACAAATAACGCAAAAGATAGATGGATACGTTTTAGAACGAAATTATTTTATTTACAAAATTCTAAATCCTAGAGGTAAACTGAATAAAATTACAAAAACATATTGTGTGTGCTTATAACAGATCCCTCATGGTAATTTCAGCCCAGACCCACGCTTCAGGGTTAGCAGATTCTATAACGAATTCTCAATAAATAGAGGTGCAACCTACTTGATTCCTCGTCCAAACATCGCGATTGCTAAACGTATAAAATCCTAGAGGTAAACTGAATAAAATTACAAAAACATATTGTGGGTGCTTATAACTTATAACAGATCCCTCATGGTAATTTCAGCCCAGACCCACGCTTCTGGGTTAGCAGATTCTATAACGAATTCTCAATAAATAGAGGTGCAACCTACTTGATTCCTCGTCCAAACATCGCGATTGCTAAACGTATTTTGATGTGGACTTCGGATCTAGAGGTTGGTGGTTCGAGCCCAAGTCAAATAATATAATTTATCGAGATGTATTAAGTGGAGAACGACATTTGTAACAATCACTCGAGTATGCTTAACACAATACAAATTCCTTAGATACATCTGAGCGTACGGCGCCAGGCCAAGTTTCAGTTAATTTTACAGAAACTATTTTATACTCGAGTGAGGAATCCCTATTCTACGCTTGAGTAGGGAATCCCCATGGATCCAATCCCGACTTCAGTAGTTCTGTGGAGGAATCTGCAAACTTATTGAGCAAATCTTCCAGTTCTGATTGGGAATACACCTGAAACATTTCAAAACGTCAAATTATTTGAGAAATGATTAACTGCTAAGGTATTATTGTCCCGAAATCTAAGAGAGAAGGAAGACAGGATAGGATAAAGGCAGCCGTTCCGAGGAATAAATCCGCCTCAGGTGGGAATCGAACCCGCGGCCGAGCGCTTACAAGGCAAATGCGCTACCAAGCTGACTAGGCTTCTGTTCAGACAAATAACTTACCTTATAAAGTTGTAGGATAAAGGCAGCCGTTCCGAGGACGAACATTATCCACTTAGGAATAAATCCGCCTCGGGTGGGACTCGAACCCGCGGCCGAGCGCTTACAAGGCAAATGCGCTACCAAGCTGACTAGGCTTCTGTTCAGACAAATAACTTACCTTATAAAGTTGGTTTTGTTCAGACACGAGAATGTCAGCAATATTGAGAATTTCAGTATGTTCTTCCATAGTGGAAAGTAGAGAATACAGAAGCGATACAACCTATAACACAAACACAAATTGCTGGTTAAAGAAGAGTTAAAAAAAAAAATGGCAGAGGGTTCACTATAACAACAGAGGTCAAAAACAAAGTTCACAATAACAACAGTGGTCTTAGCATCGCGCAATCAAAGAGAGAAGGAGGGCAGGATAGGAGAAAGCCAGCCGTTCGGAGAACGAACCTTATCTGTTGAGGATAAAGACCGCCCCGGGCGGAAACGAACCCGCGGTCTAGCGATTACAAGGCAGATGCGCTACCTTCCAGACTAACTAGACTGACTTTGATTTTTCTTTGTAATGTTTTTTTTATATATATACACATGTAAGTAATTAAGAACTCAAGTAAATCTGTTTCATTGACGAAAATAACCTGCGAGCAATGAAACACTTTCGACGTACCTTGGGGATGACTGACTTGCGTAGGGACTGCAACTGTTTCTGCCGATCGCTATCCTCTGGTTCAAACTGGTCTACCATCCAACCACCATCCGGGAATAGAAGCACATTGTATAGCTTGGACTTTGTTGTCTGTGGAACACGAAATGTTTTGATTACTAGAAAAGTAAGTAAGCCAGCAGCGATAGCACTTTGTTTGCACCAATTTCCAATTGATCACTCAAGTTAAGCAACGTTGCACGTGGTTAGTATCTGGATGGGTGACCATCTGGGCAATCGCGTGCTACTGGTTCCCCTGTTCCCCATAATATGTCAAAAATGGACTGTACTTATATTCTTCCATTCCATTCCTAAATTCAATTAATACCCAACACCCTAACAGGTAATTCATAAACTTCACCATCTTTTAATCTTCCTCAGCTCTCTTTAAATGATCTCTTGGTCATTTCATTGTTAAACCTTCACAACTTACGACTGCGCCACTATTTATATCGGTATGAACACCATGTTCTACATCCTTCAGTGTACTAGGAACTAGGGGATAGGGGGAGAAAT
This sequence comes from Diaphorina citri, assembly GCF_000475195.1. Taxonomy (NCBI): domain Eukaryota; kingdom Metazoa; phylum Arthropoda; class Insecta; order Hemiptera; family Psyllidae; genus Diaphorina; species Diaphorina citri. The sequence continues at coordinate 206,837 of NW_007377601.1, forward strand.
TTTAAGACAAAAACACGGGATTCAAATCTAATTAGCACGTACCTATACAACACACACGCACACCAACACAACAAAGCTCGGTGTATTGATTTTGGAACCTACAGGGTGACGTGCATATGGAAAGGTTGTAGTACCTAGGTATTTAATTAGCACCTAAGCACTAAATAGTTATGGGTGAAAAACATGCATTATTGCTTACCATTTCTGGACACATCCAATTCTACTAGATTTTCAAAGTTTTGGATTTCAGGTGGCAGCCTGTGAATTTCATTGTCACTCAGACCAAGCTTCCTTAGCCTGTTGAGTCTAAAGAAATTCTGAAAACAGACAAAATTTGAAATGAATACAGTTGCTCAAGTAGGGCTGTAGGGGTAGGTACTTATCTACAATGAAAGGAGACTTACTTACTTAGGTCTGGTTATAAAATCTTCTGTTACTTGAAGCTGTTACTTAATTGTATCTGAAATTTCTCTAAAATTCTAGGGGTAGGTACTTATCTACAATAAAAGGAGACTTACTTACTTAGGTCTGGTTATAAAATCTTCTGTTACTTGAAGCTGTTACTTAATTGTATCTGAAATTTACTTGGAGATTATGACCAAACAGTTGCTGAGCTGAGCATGCTCAGAAGTAGACCAACATGTTAACATGAGATGGTAGACCCACAGGTTAGTGACCAAAAAAAAATGGAATACCTTACATATGTATGATTGAAAACAAATAGCAATTCCTTAAGTACGTAGGTACATATCTATTCAAATAAGAAGAAATAAGTAAGTGCTCACTTTGCCTATCAAGGTAACTTCCAGAGACCTACATTTAGTCCATATTATGACCAAACAGTTGCTGAGTTGAGCATGCTCAGAAGTAGACCAACATGTTAACATGAGATGGTAGACCCACAGGTTAGTGACCAAAAAAAAAAAAATGGAATACCTTACATATGTATGATTGAAAACAAATAGCAATTCCTTAAGTACATAGGTACATATCTATTCAAATAAGAAGAAATAAGTAAGTGCTCACTTTGCCTATCAAGGTAACTTCCAGAGACCTACATTTAGTCCACAAACACGAAATGTTTTGATAGATAAGTAAGTAAACCAGCAGCGATAGCACGTTGTTTGCACCAATTTCCAATGGATCACTCAAGTTAAGCAACAATCCGTGTTGTTAGTATTCGCATGGGTGACCATCTGGACAATCGCGTGCTACAGGTTCCCCTGTTCCCCATAATATGTCAAAATATATGAGACGTTGGTTAAACTGCGGGCGTAAAGGGACTTTTCAGTCCTATCCCAGCAGGATAATCAAGGTATATTCTATTCTACTGGCTTTTCCCAGCCCCACTCAGGCTGGGTCAGGTTAATTTGAATAGGCAGATAGCTTGTCACCAAATGAAGGATAAAACCCCGGTAAAAGCCCCATCACTAAAAATTAAAGACCTTAGCAGTTATACAGTGACGTTGAACCTTTATCAACACAAACAGTTGTAAGGCTGTTGTAAAATTATCTAAAGCAGTGGTTCCCAAACTTTTTTTTTCTACGCTAATCCCTTTTTTTCAATTGTGAACTCTCCGTGGCTCCCTTTACTATAGTTTATCTGACGTTGCAAGGGGCCTCGAAGTTCTTCGCCTCTCGGGAGCCGCGGACCCCAGTTCGGGAATCACTGAACTAAAGTATTGCTTACCTTGGAGTAAGTAATTGCCCTGTTAACTAGCATTTTCGAGCCAAAGGTGATAAATCTATTTTAATAGGAGGGTAAAGAGAGATCCCAACTGATGACCAGAGGTACACTTGTTGAGGCACAAGTTGGTTGTTTGTGTAATTCGTAGTGTTTTTGACCAAGCCATGTAGGAAGAAACAGAGGGTTGTATGTAACACTAACCTTTGGTAGATCACGAATATGATTGGCATCTAGCAAGAGTTCCTCTAGACTTCTGAAGTAGCGTAAAACATCCTTGGAGTAAAGTTTAAGCTTGGAAGTCCACTCGGCCACAACCTCCTCGTACTGTTGGAGGCGAGATTCATGCAGAACTCTCTCCGAATAGGCCGCATCTTCGTTAATTTCCGGCGGTCCTCGGGGCTTGGTCGAGTTATAATAATGGAACCACTCATTGAATGCTTCCTCCGCAGCCAGGTAAGTCTTGTGGCAGAGATATTCACGAATGGAGGAAGCGTTGCGCGACCAGGACCGACTAGTGTGTGACGTCACATCACCACCATCGCATAGAGAGTTGATCGTATCCTCGGATATTTTACCTGGGGAAGAAATGGAGACCGCGTAAGTGTGACGTCATTTTGGCAACAAATTTTGGCTTAAAGAATATAGTAGAATACCTACACCTTCTTTATCAGAGGAAGCGTTGCGCGACCAGGACCGACTAGTGTGTGACGTCACATCACCTCCATCGCACAGAGAGTTGATCGTGTCTTCGGATATTTTACCTGGGGAAGAAATAGAGACCGCGTAAGTGTGACGTCATTTTGGCAACAAATTTTGGCTTAAAGAATATAGTAGAATACCTACACCTTCTTTATCCTGCCCGAATCTTCTTCTTCCTCGCCTTTTCCTATTTAAATAGGGTGGGCGTTTATCCTGCCCGAATATTATCCTGCCTGAATCTTCTTCTTCTTCTTCCTCGCCTTTTCCTATTTAAATAGGGTTGGCGTTTATCCTGCCCGAATAGGACTGAAAATTCCTTTTACCCCTAAAAAGGTGAGATGACAATTCTTTATTAAAGAACTTGCTTAGCTAAAAAAAAAAAAAAAAAAAAAAAAAAAAAAAAAAAAAAGGTCTGTGTTGTAGCAAGCCCAGCCTGTAATCCTGTGTACTGTGTCCCTCATCAGATGGGTGCGAAGACACAATACTTCTCATTTAGGTGCTGGGTCAATACGAGAACACCGAAAGTAACCCGTTGAAATATTTGCAATCGAAAAAAAAGTGCAAATTTTCGTCGATGTTGGGATTGAAAGGGAGAAAGGGACCTTCTGCATCCTACTTTCTGGTGTTCTCGTGTTGACCCAGCACCTAAATGGGAAGTGTTCTGTCTTTTCTCGCCATGAGAGGCATAACTACGGGATGGGCATGCTACGACACAGACCTCACGAGTCGAGTCTATTGTAACAGCTCTGTCATTTCCACGAGATAAAAACGGCGGTGAAACACTCATTACAAAAAGAAAAAAAAAAACAAAAAAAAAAAAAAAAAAAAAAAAAAAAAAAAAAAAGAACAAATTAGAAAAATTTAAGCTGACGTTGAACAAAACTTACCTAAACTTGCAGGTAGAAAGGTATCCAAGAAATGAGAATTCCTTAATTAAATTAAAAAGCAATCACTTGATCACCAAACTCTTAAACGTTAAAACAACGGCACTTTTAAGAATTCAAACGAAACATGATGGTGAAAAAACTGCAAAGTTTGACAAACTTTCGGACTCTCACCGGATGGAAAACTTAGTACTCGGGACTAGCGAATCACATTGGAGAGTAAAGACTTTTCTATAATGTTTTCGATGTCTCTTACCGTTTTTACGAAATAAGGGTTAAGCAACAATGACTTTGGTTAATATCAGGATGGGTGCACATGTTAAGACAGTATATGACAGACAGTCTGGGCACACGGAGAGAAAAACCAGGGTGCCGCAAATCTAACCGAATGACTGGGTGCCGGGACTTTACTATTAAAATTCCAACAACCTATAAATAATGAGAAGTAACCAAGTAACTCAATGGAGTTCTTTCAATCTAAGTTTCATAAATTTATGGCACCCTCTATTACTTTGTTTGTTTGTTTTTTTTTTTTTTTTTTTTTTTCGGGGTGCATGGGAGGGGGTGTTTTTTGGAAAAGTTTAGTGATTGTCTACTAGGAGGTTAGAACTCTATAAGATGGAACTCTTACACTGTACTTGTCTATTAGGAGGTTAGAACTCTATTGGAACTCTTACACTGTACTTGTCTACTAGGAGGTTAGAACTCTATAAGATGGAACTCGAATACTTTTCTACTATCTACTAGTAGGTTTCTATGTACCTAGCTATCTACATAGATTCAACAAAATCAATGAAACTACTTCTATCTGGAGATAAGATAACTCGAGAACTAATGGGAATATAGCACTGAATAAGTTGATAAGATAATGAAGTATCGAGTATTCCCCTGATATGCCATATCCAATAAGATACCGGATACCAATTGTATCTACCTATGTAAGATATCTTCCGATTTGAACGCAGTGAATAAGTTTTAACTCAACAATTTTTAAGTACATTTCGTTCAAATTAAATATAGGTACTTTCTTACTTTTTGTCTTTTCTATTTGAATGAATCACGCTCCAAGTTTTTACTCAAGATTTTTCACAGTACCTAACATACAAATACCTACAGACTTAGGTACCTTGCATGCCTGTCACAGTGTTGGAAGAATTGGGGTGAAAAAAAAAACCCCTTTGGACGCCCAGAAATAATATCTGGGCTCCCTCTTGGTCCTATGTTGGTAGGTGCCTGTAGGTATATGTTTTTAATTTCTCGCTATATTATGTATATCATTTTTCATAACTCTTTATTTTTACATAAACATGAACAAAATAAAGAAAACAAATTAATGTATGTAAATAGAAAACATTATTTAGTGTCCCATCAGAAGGGTGGGCATCTAAGACACTTGCAGCATTATTTCGCTGCTAGGGAATTACCTAGGTATGTAGATAGTAAGCAATATTATTAATATTAAAGATTCATATTTATAAATACAAAATATGTCTCTTAAGGGTTTTTAAATCCAGTTTCAGTGACGTTTCATTCAATTTCAGCTTATCAGCAAAGCAGGTTTTTCGAGTATTGCCTATTTGTGTTCTTGTTCATGGAATGAAAATTGAGAAATTAATATTTTTATAAACATACTGTTCATAAACAGTACTCGATTGCACCAAGTTGTCGAAATAATATGAGTTATAGCTCTAACAAACCTGACCGTCCTACCCCAACAGTCTAAAGATTAACTAAATAGGTGCGTACTCTATCTACATATTTACGAGTACCTATATTTACTTTATTAGTAACTGATAGGTACGTATAGCTAGTTTCACAATAGTATTATGTGTTATAAACCGGTTTTTCTCTTCAGTTGGGACATGGGATTAGCAAGCTTTGCCACATGAACCGATTTAGTTATGTAGGTATGTGACAAAAACGCTTAAATAATGTGTATCAGAAATAAAAATGTTACCTACCATAATCATGAAATGTGTGTATTTAGCACATCCACTAAAAACAGCTAGTGTTTCACATTTTAATCAAGTGTTCCACAAACAGTCCTGAAGGTTTGTAGCGAGGGCTTCTCGATATTCCTCGCTATGCGAAAATGGAAGTTTTCATAAAAACCCGCTGGTTCTTTTATTCTTTGTACTGCTTCGGCAGTACTTATGTATACTACACTAAAAGTGAGAATGGAGGTCTTACCTTGTGTTCAGGAACTTTTTGTGAAAACAACTATACTCACGCCACAGAAAAAGAAACAAGATGCGGAATAAGAAAAGGGCACGACTTGATTCGAACAAACTAGAATTAATTCTGAGGTTATTGTTTACTTTTACGGATACCTACATGCAGTGAGATGTCATACATAGAGGTGTCAAAAATAGTCAAAATCAATAATCATATGATTGATTTTATAGATTTGGAGGGAATTTCAACTGGTCACATAGCGTGAATAAGTTCACTAATATTATAATACCTATGATTCTATTCCACTACAACGGTGGAGTTACTATGAAATGTGGGAGGGTTGATAGGCAGGTAGATCAACATGGAGAGAGAAACAATAAATTGATCATTTAGGTATTTAGTTAGATAAACATAGCGTAGCTGCATTGTAAAATGAAGCTGAATTACCCCCCCCCCCCCCACGTTCACACGGCCTGAGAGACAAACCTGACCGTCCTACCCCAACAGTCTAAAGTCTAAAGATTAACTAAATAGGTACGTACTCCATCTACATATTTACGAGTAGGTACCTACCTATATTTACTTTATTAGTAACTGATAGGTACCTATATCTAGTTTCACAATAGTATTATGTGTTATAAACCGGTTTTTATCTTCAGTTAGGACTTGGGATTAGCAATCTTTGCCACATGAACCGATTTTGTGATGTATGTGACAAAAAAGCTTAAATAATGTGTATCAGAAATAAAAATGTTACCTCCCATAATCATGAAATGTGTGTATTTAGCACATCCACTAAAAACAGCTAGTGTTTCACATTTTAATCAAGTGTTCCACAAACAGTCCTGAAGGTTTGTAGCGAGGGTTTCTCGATATTCCTCGCTATGCGAAAATGAAAGTTTTCATAAAGACCCGCTGGTTCTTTTAATTCTACTACGAAAAGTGAGAATGGAGGTCTTACCTTATATGTTCAGGAACTTTTTGTGAAAACAACTACTCACGCCACAGAAAAAGAAACAAGATGCCGAATAAGAAAAATATAGCTCGTAGTTTTGTTTCGTTACTGATCCAGAAAATCAATTCTTCAGCAGGTACACTGAACCGAACCAGATTTCAAAGATTTCTGGACCCACTTTCAAAAGTTCAACAAATTCGTTTGACATTATTTTATACTATTCACTAAATTTTTGGTGCAAAAGACCAAAACGAATAGGTATTCCATTCGTCAAGACTCAAAAATATCGCCTTACTGAGACGACTTAACTTATTGCCATAATAATGGGACTTTTTAGTCTTAGCCGACAGTATAAATGAGGTATATTAAAACGAACACTGAAACTCAAGACTTACGTCTGATGCAATTCGCCAGCCCAACACGCTACGGAAAAATCAACAAGTTCAAGACTGGACAGTCCTATCGCAATCACCGGCATCACGAACTGTACGCCGCTCAAGGATAAAGGATGTGACTGATTATTAGAAAATTAAAACCTAGATCAGAGACACTTACATTGATTCTGATGAGGGGGCGTCCGAGGTTCCTACTCATTTCTTACTCAACCCAGAACGTAGAACGCTCCTGAACTATTTTTTGACCATGATCCGTTCAAATCAAATCCGGTTTCAAATGAGTCTTTGATTAACAGACGCGATTTATCGCGATCCTTAGAAATTCTAGGGTAAGAAGCTGCTCTCAAATGAACCATTGAGGAATAAAATTGGTTTAGTAGAACGCTTCTGAACAATGTAATCCGTTGAACATAATTCTATCGCCTCGCCTTTTCCCTGATCAGCGGCAAATGTTGGGGTCGGCCCTTCTTGTACGCAATACACGGTCCTATTTGATCCGATCAAATTAAGCCGGCTTCAAATGAGTCTTTGATTCACAGAAACTTTATCCCGATCCTTTGAAATTCAAAGGGTATAAGAAGCTGCTCTCAAATGAGCCACTGAGGACTTGGTTTACAGCCAGAAACCATTTAGGTATAATTAAATTTATTGAAAACGACTAGTTCAGAAGCAAAAGGACGTGAAGTTCTTGACTTGGGAGACAGACATGAAATTTCAGTCAAACCAATTGAAATTATGCCGGCATTGCCGGCATAACTGTGTATATAGACACTCAAGTACCTATACCTGAAAAAGTACCTAGCTACCTTATGTATTTAGGTCAAGCAACGATATCTGCAATATCTCACAGTATATAGTTTTTTCTTCATCCCCTCTTATTCGGCCTACTTCGTAGGTTTTTCCAGGTGGGATATTTTGTCAAGTAACATTATAAGATGGAAGACTAAAGAACTACTGATGTGTCTTCAATTGACTTTTTATTTCGTAGCTGATATTTCGTGCAACAGTGTAAGATGCTCAATTATATTGCACGAAGGTAGTTACACACGAGATTGTGACAATTGTTCAAAGTGGTAGCTTTATCGAATTTACCCGCATTCAATTATCACAGGCTTCTCTAATTAGATTTGGCCTGTGGTTTTGTTCGCCACAAATCAAGGTCAATAATCACGTTCTTAATGTCTTATCAATAAAATGAACTAGACCTCTCCTCTGAGCGACCTCCATCTCTGTCCCTCTCTCAGAAGCAAATTACGCTTTAACTTTTATTGGTGCTATTTTGGTCTGTCGCTTCTTGAGATGCGGCTTCTGTTGCTGATTTAACCGTAATTCCACATCCCCAAGATCTAACTGAGGTTTTCAACAAAGATACAAAAAGGCACAGAGGTAACAAAATAGGCAACATATCAAAATCATCATACCTTGATAGGTAACTAAACCAATAGCATATATACCTACTCAGTACCTACAAAATAACGCAGGCACTTAAGTGCTAATACTAATAGTGAACACTGATCTTCATTATCATGACATTCATAATTCATGACTTTTTTGGATAGCAAAATCAGCCTGACTCACAGGTGTGTAACTACCTATCTCCCTCTAGTATTACATAAGTAGGTACCTACGTACATAGTTCCGTGAAAAGTCGATCTCGTTCAAAGAAAAAGGTCCAATGCCTCCCATGAAGGCCAAAAATAATCAGCTTTCCTCCAGGTATGTTCGAACATAAATAGATAATATATTACCCTTGCAAAATGCTGCAAAACCATCGATGAAAACCTGAAAATCACTTCGTTCGTTGGTTCGTTCAATTAGTCAGATTTGTCTGCGAATACTGTGATTTTCCAAAATTTGCCGCGCACTATCATTACTGCGCGATCGCCATGTGATAAATTTTCATCACCCACTTTATTTTGTTTACTTTGTTTATTGCAAAAGTTGTTTACAAAAACAATTTCTTCGGATTTCTTTCTGTTATTGTTGAACTTGTTTTTGTTGCCGCTGAGATGTTATTGATTTCTAACTTTTTTTATATGTATATATATATTACGTCGCTATTATAATAAACTCTGTTTGCTTGGGGCTAAATTTGTTATTGCTGTTATTTTTCGACGCATTTATTATCAAGTCTGATTTGCTGTAAAATAATATTTTAGAATCTTAGAGTCACTGATGATGCCGTCGCCCCCAAAAATCCCAAGTCTAGCGTCTCTTGACTACTACCTACTTTTACAAACATACTCTGATATTTGTCAGATCTAACATACCCTGATATTTGTTAGATCTAGCATACGAGTACCTACTCTGAGATTTGCTAGATCTAACATACGAGTACCTACTCTGAGACTTGTCAGATCTAGCATATACCCTGATATTTGTTAGATCTAACATACGAGTAGGTACTCTGAGAAGTCTGAGATTTGTTAGATCTAGCATACGAGTACTCTGAGATTTGTTAGATCTATCATACGAGTACTCTGAGATTTGCTAGATCTAACATACGAGTACTCTGAGACTTGTCAGATCTAGCATATACCCTGACATTTGTTAGATCTAACAAGTACTACACTACCGAGATAAAGTTGAAGTTAAGGGCGAGACAAAATTGCCATTTCCTACTGCATTATTTTCCGTCGAGATGTGTATTTCCGATTTGTATTACAATATTCCACTTCCACCAAACCACGCTCTCAGCAAAGTCAACAAACTGGTGTGACTATTCAGGGTGATGGCCACACGAGATGCCTAGTCACGTGTCACGTGATGTCATGTCTGCGTGACCTAGTTGCCTATCGAGTTGCGCGCAGTTCTGATTTGCAAGAGAGGAAACCTGCAAGTCCTTACTCAAGTCTAGAACTGTTGGTTTTCATGAACTAGACCAATAGCATATCTATATACCTACTCAGTACCTACAAAATAACGTAGGCACTTAAGTACTAATACTAATAGTGAACACTGATCTTCATTATCATGACATTCATAATTCATGACTTTTTTGGGTAGCAAAATCAGCCTGACTCACAGGTGTCATGAATAATTTACATGCAGATGTTTTTAGGTCGATATCCGGACATATCAGTGAAAAGAGTCCGGAAATCAGGATTTAACGAGAAAAATCGGAATCAAAAAGGTCTAAAATATCACGAAGTCCCGACCAAATCAGAACGTTTGACAAGTGACCAAATTATCGCACTTGAACATCTGACCATTGTCGGAAAAATTTTCAGCTCGTTTGGCACAGGATTTTGTCACGAGATATCGCGAGATTGGAGAATCTGACGCAATATTTGAAACAATATACCATGACTATTGTTATTATGATAATAATGATGGTGACTTTAATAATGATGATGACTATAATGATATTTGTTATTATAGTTAGCATCACGTGACTTGGAATACTGAGAGCACATTGGCGTCAAGGTCATATTAGTTGCCCGAGAGCGTAGCAGTCAATCTAAATATTCTAATGCGAGTCATTTTCTTCATGTTTAGTCATTCTTTAGTGGATGTGCCAAAAGTGCCGCGAGAGCGTAGCAGTCAATCTAAATATTCTAATGCGAGTCATTTTCTTCATGTTTAGTCATTCTTTAGTGGATGTGCCAAAAGTGCCGCCGGTTTTTCTCAAATCATGATGAGAGAAAAGAGTTGATCATTCAATACCTAATATCTACTATACAATTTAGTGGATGTGACATTATTCCAACCTAATGTGAAGGAGAAAATAAGTTGAGATGCAAAAGTACCGATTTTTTCTCAAATCTCGATGAGAGAAATAAGTTAATAATATTACCTATATTTAGTGGATGTGACGTTATTCCAACATGAATGACGTGAAGGAGAGAAATGAGTTGAGGTATTCGGTGGATGTGCCGAAATTACCTGTTTTTCTCAAATAATCATGATGAGAGAAAAGAGTTGATAATTTTACTAAGTAGATACCTATTGTACCTATGTACCTATCTATTCAAATATTATTTGGTGGATGTGACATTATCCCAACATGAATGACGTGAAGGAGAGAAATGAGTTGAGGTATTTAGTGGATGTGCCGAAATTACCTGTTTTTCTCAAATAATCATGATGAGAGAAAAGAGTTGATAATTTTACTATGTACCCACCTATTCAAATATTATTTGGTGGATGTGACATTATCCCAACATGAATGACGTGAAGGAGAGAACTGAGTTGAGGTATTTAGTGGATGTGCCAAAGGTACCGATTTTTTCTCAAATCGTGATGAGAAAAAAGTATTGATAATTTTGCCTATGAGAAAAAAGTATTGATATTAGTGCAGGTGACATTATTCAAACATGGACTGAATGAGTTGAAAATTTAACTTAAGTGCCTATATGTAGCTAGGTACAAAGGTATTTGGTGGATGTGTACAAAGTTATTGTGCTAAAAGTACATACTTAGAAAGATAACATTAACAATCCTCCCCCATTAATGTTTGTTGAGTATTATGAAACAGAGTACCTAGATAATAAAAAAATAATATGGATATTTTAAAAAAGTACCGATTTTTCCTCAATAATCATGATGAGAATAGAGAGAGAAAAGGAGAAAGAAAGGATAGAGCTGAGTACCTAACTTGATTTGGTGGATACCTTAAAGTGAAAGATATTGCGATGTTTAATAGAGAGGTATTTGATCATACATAGAGATATCTACCTATACAAAAACCAATACGTAGACAACTATAGGTACCTAATACCCATATTACCCATGTTACCTTCTCTCATCATCCAGCCTCAAAATCTGGTTTGAAAAAAAAAAAGAACTTGGCTACTTGTCAAGATTACATCAAACAGAGAACGTTAACTTTATTGCTATGGATTCAGTTATGAAAGAACAGGAATTAGGTACTCGTTTATTTAGCCTACATAACGCCGAAGTTCCGAAGTACCAATATCTACGTATATTTAACTGATTTAACACAATACCTACTAGGTATTACCGTAACAATCTAATTCCCAACTGGTCAGATTTTAACGCAAAATACCTTATTATGTTGGCAGCAGGAGTTATTGACACTGACAGGTTTGTTAAAATATGGATTGGAATGGAAAAAAAGACGCTTCTTTGGGGTTAAGTTTAGAAAAAGTCTATTGTTAAAGTTTAAAAGTTTTCCTAATTCCCAACTGGTCAGATTTTAACGCAAAATACCTTATTATGTTGGCAGCAGGAGGTATTGACACTGACAGCTTTGTTAAAATATGGATTGGAATGGAAAAAAAGACGCTTCTTTGGGGTTAAGTTTAGAAAAAGTCTATTGTTAAAGTTTAAAAGTTTTTATAAAGAAAATCGGTTTTATTTTCGTCAAACGTATTGGAAAAATACTAACCTAATCTAACCTAGTTTAAATTAATATTGAACAGCCTTAAAGCCTAACCTAAATGAGGACACTGAAACAAATTAGAAAAATTTAAGCTGACGTTGAACAAAACTTACCTAAACTCGCAAGTAGAAAGGTATCCAAGAAATGAGAATTCCTTAATTAAATTAAAAAGCAATCACTTGATCACCAAACTCTTAAACGTTAAATCTATTAAAACAACGGCACTTTTAAGAATTCAAACGAAACATGATGGTGAAAAAACTTAAAAGTTTGACAAACTTTCGGACTCTCACCGGATGGAAAACTTAGTACTCGGGACTAGCGAATCACATTGGAGAGTAAAGACTTTTCTATGAACCCAACAGTATTCTCACACGTACACCGCTCTTGAGAAGAAAGTACACGTCAAAAATAGACAGAAATGAATCAAGTGGGGGAAAATTAAGATAAGGCAGAGAAAAAATTACCATTCACTTTATAATTCCAGTCCATATAGCGACCCTCTACTTAGTATGAAATACTGTGTGAAATATACCTACGATTTATTGCCAATTTTTATTACCCTTGGGTTTACTGGATTCATTGAGTATATTGTTACAGCAATTTCAGTTTCCCAAGGCTACATCAGGAATGTATTCAGAATTAAGGAGGGGTTTTTTCAGGCCATCTTCTCAGATATACCATCCTCATCCACCCTATTTAAGGAGTCTGGCTAGGGGACTTTAAACAGGGAGTAGACTGGCAAACCCTAAAGCAGCCTAGCTAGCTGGCAGTTGAAATGGGGTTTACATGGCTTTAAAAGAAAAAGCCCAAGTCCTCATGATAATTGATCGCACAGTTCAGGACGAGCCAGCTAAACCTGGCTGGAGACCATCAAACCCCCGGCTTTAGCTAAGCCGATAACAACAACAACACCATATTTAAGGCTAGAGGAACATTGTAAAATCATGTATTGTATATTATGTACTAATTAGGTATGCCCTTGAAAGTTTTTGATTCAGATTTTGAATGTCACGATTCATATTTTGAATGTTACGATTCATATTTTGAATGTTATAAGTGTCTTGATTTTTTCCCTTTTTTCCCCAAATCAGTTTAAATGAGAGAAAGCAACCCATGTCAAGTGAACGATCTGATTGGTGGATGAGCTCCCAGAGCGAGATAAGGAAAAGTTAACTAGCTCTGTCAGCCAATAGGGAAGACTTGAGATTTCCTAAACGCTCGATCCGCCTCTTATTTGGCATGGACGACTACACATTGTCCTGTCTCAGCGTCATTTGGTCCTAACTCAAAGCTATGGGATTTCAACTTGCCCGCTGTTCCTCTCTTTGAAGAGGCGCCTTTTGGAAAAAAAAAAGTATACAAACGGGTAGGTATAATAATTAGACTCTAACGAAAAAATTGAGAAGAAAAAATTTGGAGCTACCTAGGTTCTTCTTCTTCTTTTACTGCGTCTTTTCCCACTCAAGTGGGTCGACGTTTTGAATCAACCTCTTCCATGCCCCTCGGTTTTGGGCGTGGCTAACTTCCAACTTCTTCTCTTTCAAATCCTGTTTCACTTTGTCCATATATCTCATTCTTGGTCTTCCCCTGTCTCTCTTACCTCCAACTTCCATATCTCTCAACCTCTTTCTAACATATTCTTGATCTCTTCTTTCTACATGTCCGAACCATTGAAGCCTTCTTTCCTGTATTTTCCTAGGTTGTCCTTATAAAATACCTATAGATAACTTTTGTATGATGTGTTATTTACTTATACCTAATCAACGAACGAGTACCTACATGACATATGAACCATTAAAATAGGAAACACGCAACTCATTTCATAACCCAGTCTCCGAGTCTCCTACAGTCTAAGGGGTCATGGAAAGTGAAAAGTCAAAAGGGCGAAAAACTAGTTTCGACCTTTTGTACCTTCCTTTTTTTCCATCGTGAAATTCTATTGACTTTTCACAATCGCCAAGTAGGAATAGAAAACGACCTTTCCACCTTTCCAGCATCGTGGAAACTCATGCAATACAAAAAATGATCGATAATGGTGGAGGTTAAATGAAGAACTTGCTACTCATTTTTCCAAAAGGTAGGTAGGTAGGCACCTACCTACTCGGTGCGTGCTGCGTGAGGTAGGTAAGTTTCGAGCTAAGGTGAGTTTTTCGTTAAGAAGTTGTGTCAGGAAAAAGTTGTTCGGGGTAATTAAAAGGAATTTTAATTGCGTAAATGCTTGTCACAAAATGTCATTCCCCACGTATAATATAGTACGCGAAATTTTGTGACTTGACTTGGACTTGAACCACCAACCTCCAGATTCAAAGTCCACCGTGCTAAGCAGTGCACCACTGAGGTTGGTTGTTCAGGGTAATTAATTGATGGTACAAATTCCCAAGAAGAAAAGGTCCAAATGGGAACCTCAATATGAAGCTATCGTCCCAAGGTCTTATAGTCCCGAAAGCGCAGAAAGAAGGATAGAGAAAAGCCGGCCGTTTCGAGAACGAACCCTAAAGGCGGCCACTCACGATCCGGTATACCGGATCCGGTAAACCGTATCGTGAGTGGCTGTTCGAGCATCCGGTGTACTCGACTGATCCGGTCACCGGATGAGCTTGGTAACTGACTGCCAAACTTTTTGTTTTCGCTTTTCGATTGTGTGGGGAAATTTGTACGGGATTTATTGGGAATGTTGCTCAGGAAAAGTAACTTGTGATTGACCGTCAGTCACTGGGCCGACCTGACCCATGTTCCATCTTGCCCGATCTTCCCCTAATTCCCTAATAATTATTTATCCTTCTTCTCGTAAATTAAGTGCTTCTGATGGATATCCGACAGGTCCAAAATTTATTCATGAATCCATATATTATGTGAAATTTTCCTTACATTGTAAGTATTTGTTTTCCTTGTTGAATAACAAATAAGGATAACGAAAAACATTCACAATATTCTAAGCAATGTACAGGCAAAAGAAAAATTTTGTGTTACATACTCGTAAATTTTAAATGTACATACATTTTAAATCATTAATTGTAAATTAAATTGTAGGTACCTAATAATCTTTTCTTAGAAGCTTTATTATTATAATTAGTTTAGCATAAGATCTCTGTATTGTAAATTGTTATTCAAAATAAATAAATCTAGGTAATTACAAAAAAAAAAAAAAATCCCACCAATTTGTACGTACCTACCTACCTATACTCTATACTTTAGGTAGGAACCTATCTAAAAATAGGATACAAGAAATTCGTAAAATATTTGGACATTTCCACGGAATTGTATTTCGAACAAAATAGGTAGGTATAATTTGCAAAATTGAGTTTTCAATTGTTTCAAGTCAAATATGACCTACTTAATAAATAATATTACAGAACAACAATAAATAAATGGGTATCTGGGTGCTTGGAGATTCAATAAGGGAAATCACACCTCAGGTACGGTACGCCTCTGTAAAAGTGCAAATGAGTTTGAAAAATCTCTCACCCCCGTCCCTGAGTGCTATGGTTAAAGATGTGAAAGACCCAAGCAAGACATTAATACTTCAAAATCCCCCAAGAGGGCATCCCCGGCAAAGACATCACTTAAATTTGAGCTTCTCCGTTGGCGGCAAATTTGGCGTCAAATTCAAATTGGTCACCGCCGCACAGTTCTGATTGCAATCCGCTTTGTCCGCCTCGGGCGGAACTTCGCAATGGCTTCCATCTCCGTGCCGCAAGGCCGTGTTGCGCACTAACGTCGCGGACGGCTGTTTCCGATCGTACGCCCAGCCAATCTTGGCGAAGAAATCGATAAAGAAGGTGGTGATGTTGAAGGAGTAGTTGCCCAATTCGGCCGCCTTGTAGTCCCAAGGGAAGACGTGGTGATAGTTGTGCCATCCTTCGCCCAGAGCTAATATGGAGACTAGCTTGTTCTCTGCCGGCATGATGCGCCTGTTTGGGAAGACAGGAGAATTATCGAATTATTTTTGAAGAGGTTTGATAGATTAACTGTGGTTGTATCGTCCCGAATGTGAAGAAAAGAGGACAGGGAAGAAGAAAGCCAATTAAGGCCGCCTTGGTCAAAATAGGAGCCAGCAATTACGAGAACGAACGTTATCTGTCTGTCTAGGATAAAGTCCGCCCCGGCCCAGAATCGAACTCGCAAACTACGAGTAGATCTTACATTTTTTATCGAATTAATATTTCAGAAAGGATATTAACTACTGCTGCTGGCAAAAATGAAATTTGCATTTAAAATGTACCACAAGATTTTTGGTCTCGCGTTTTCTTGTGATGCGCGGCACGCCTTGTTTATTTATATTTGCACATGTTGTTGATTTAATTAGATTATACATAAGTCTACTATAGTACCTGATTCAGTACACCTATGCATTTATAGAAATAAATAGGTAGGTACATGTTTAATGACATCATCAGAAATATGATCATCCTAAAACATAAGTCTAAACCTAGTGATTAACCACGAGGCATACCTACATTACCTACCTACTTATGAAGGACCATCTTGAAACTTAAATCTAAAGCGTGTGATTACCACGAGGCATAGGTACATGGGGGACCTGAAATTCAACTTACCTTCCTACCTGTCAAATGGTTTGTTTCAAAAATCTACATAAATCATTATTTATTTGTGGTGAAGCTGAGAGCTTCTTCACACTTTTTGTGGACATCACAGCATTACTAAGAGTCTCCTTTACTATTTCTGACTTCTGACATGTCTATATAGTTTTTCTTTTTACTCTGGTAATGCCGCCACTGGTGGCTACTCGATTAAAGTAGCTACTGAATAGTCCTCGCGAGACTGAGAGCACCCCGAAATCCAAGCACAGAGCCGAAGAAACTTCGACCCTGCCAAGAATCGAACCCGGGACCTCCGGAGTGCAAGCCTAGTGTGATACCCACTCGGCCACGGAGGTTACTTACCTGTCAAATGGTTTGTTTCCCCAGATGTGAGCAGCGCTGTTTACTGCCCAGGTGAAGTTGAGGGTGAGAATGTAGACACTTATGTACCTAGTTGACGTTAATCGATGTCGATATTGTCGATCGATGTGAATTTATTGTGAATCGATGTGGATCGACGGCCGGTCGAGTATGTTTGGACACACCTTAAGGCCTCAGCCACGATGAGAGCGACAAGCGTCAAGCGATTTTTACCGGCCACGATACAGCGTTTAATTGGAGTCAGTTTAATTTTAACCATTAATGCAAGAAGACGTGCTGGGGTATACCTAAAAAAACTGATTACACAAAATTCAACTGATTGGCCATAAGGAGTGCGAAAATTAGCTGACTGACCATAAGGCAATATGTATTGTAATTTGTACAACGATGTGCAATATTGTACATCCAAATGGTTATTTCCAAAATATGCAAGACACGTCTTGTATAAATTACCAAGGACTTAATTTTTAGTTGCACATATGTGCATACTTTTACATATTTTTAACAAATCCTTACAAGCTGCGTGCAAGTAGTGAAGAAAAGAGACAGGGTTTCTTTTTACTCTGGTAATGCCGCCACTGGTCGCTACACGATTAAAGTAGCTACTGAATAGTCCTCACGAGACTGAGTACACCCCGAAATCCAAGCACAGAGCCGAAAAAATTTCGACCCCGCCAAGAATCGAACCCGGGACCTCCGGAGTGCAAGCCTAGTGTGATATCCATTCGGCCATGGAGGTTACTTACCTGTCAAATGGTTTGTTTCCCCAGATGTGAGCAGCGCTGTTTACTGCCCAGGTGAAGTTGAGGGTGAGAATGTAGCGGAAGAAGTTCATCGTGAGGACGGATACCAGAAGGGATTCGCCGAAATAGTAGTAGGGTACTATCGTAGGTATGATGAAACACAGGACCAGTTTGAACCAGAAGAAATGTCTGTGGAACAGGGAAAGCTATATTGTAATTTGTACAACGATGTGCAATATTGTACATCCAAATGGTTATTTCCAAAATATGCAAGACACGTCTTCTATAAATTACCAAGGACTTAATTTTTAGTTGCACATATGTGCATACTTTTACATATTTTTAACAAATCCTTACAAGCTGCGTGCAAGTTATGCATATTTCCAAAATAACCAAGCCACTTGCATGATTTTTTCACGATTTTTTCTCAGTGTATACCTCGTGTAAAATATTCAAGGTTAGTCAATGACCAATCGCATTGGGTTTTTCTATACCACGTGGTCCAATAGTGACTTGAACATCAAGAATGACTAGATAACGTCGAGTCATTCGCGTCGTCAGAAGCTCCGGTGCATGCTGAAGTACCAGTACCTACTTATATGAATTTTTTTCTTACACATAAAGCCCACACAGAGGCTTAGTAGTCTAATAGATAGAGGAGGTTCACCTTGCAATACGTAATAAATTAAAACAAGCGATTTTTTTTTTTTTTTTTCATAGGATCGTTAGGTATGGTGGGGGAAGTGTCATACTAAAATCGAGACCTCGAGAGTTGAGGGAAGACCTTTTAGCGGCGGAAAAACCGCCAGAAAATGGCCGAAATTTCGCACTTTTTTTTTCAGTTTTTCGCTTATAACTGCTGAACCGTGCGTCTTACGCAATTTTTGGTGGGGGATCAAAATTAAAGTACACAAAATTTCAGTTTTTCGCTTATAACTGCTGAACCGTGCGTCTTACGCAATTTTTGGTGGGGGATCAAAATTAAAGTACACAAAATTTCCTACATGATAATGAGGTCAATCTTTACTTTGTGTTCATTTATAGTCCTGTTACCTGTTACAGTAGCCTGTAGGTCAAGCCAGGATTGTTAGGTATACTGAGGTGAGAGTGGGACCAAATTTTCGATCTCGAAATCCCAGGGGATAACTTTTGGGGTGCAAAAAACTCGAAAAAAGTGTATACTTTTGGCACTTTTTTCAGTTTTCCGCCTGTAACTCCTAAACCACGCCCTTAATGTAAAAAGTAACATACGTTTCAAGTTGAGAAAATTTCCTACAAAATTAAGTGGTCACAAAGGATTTTACGTAAAGCGAAGCTTTTCTAATTAACCAATGAACTTTATAGTTTTTTCAAGATACCCTAAAATGTACACAGTAACAAAGGTAGATGAATAGATATCAGACAAACAAAAATTAGGGTAAACGATTTCATTCTTTGAGATTGTCAGGTAACATGAGGTGATTGTAAAAACAAATTTGAGACCTTTAAATCTGAGGGGAGAACTTTTGGTGGCCGAAAAACCGCCGAAATACGGCCGAAAATTGGTTTTTTGGCGGGTATCTTGAAAAAACTATAAAGTTCATTGGTTAATTAGAAAAGCTTCGCTTTACGTAAAATCCTTTGTGACCACTTGCTTTTGTAGGAAATTTTCTTAACTTTAAACGTATGTTTTTACTTTTTACATTAAAGGCGTGGTTTAGGAGTTATAGGCGGAAAACTTAATAAAGTGCCAAATATATGCACTTTTTTTCGAGGTTTTTGGCACCCCAAAAGTTATCCCCTGGGATTTCGAGGTCGAAAATTTGGTCCCACACTAACCTCAGCATACCTTACAATCTTGGCTAGGAAAATTGTCTGACGTCCACAAATTTGAACTCTTTCAGTAGAATGGAAAATAAAAATTGAATTTTCGACCTTTTACAGTTATTTTTTCGGAGTTTTGACCTCAGATTTGGATTTTTCCCAACTTTTTACATAGGAATCGACCATTTATTTATAATTTTTACCCATTTGCAACTGCTCCATTAGGAATTTAAGTAGGCAGTGGCGGTTCGTCAATTTCCCAAGTGGGGGTTCAAATTTTTGTCCTAGATGAAAGTAAGTAGGTCTGTGTGTTATACTCGTATATAGGTACCCTATCTAACTTCAATAGGTATATAGGTAAGTAGGTTGTTAGAGAAAGTAGAGGAAGAGGAACATGAAAAATGAAACATGCACACAAAAAATGAAAATAAATTATGATTAGGTAAATAACTCACCCTATGATTCCATCAGCCTTGCGTCATTAGGAGTTATTTCTGCAGCTAATTTCTTGAAAAGAAAATTCATTTTTCTATGTTTTCAACTTTTTTCTTTATATAAAAAAAAGAGAAAAAAATGAACATGAGCAGAGCACTTACCTACCTACTACCTACAGAATCTACCAGTTCATAAATTTATCAAGAGAGAGGGCCTCTACATTTAAATTGAAAGGTTGATTAAATAAGTAATAAGTAAACTGTTGTAAATTGTAACATTCTAAATGGGAATGTATATTAAAAAAAAAATCAGTAGGTAATGATGTAGGTACCTTCCTAATTTAAAATTCTAGCCCTTGGTACCTATGTCTACCGACTTCAATAAACTAGGTATATTATTAATTATTATGCTATTATAAGTAGGCAGTAGGTAAGTACCTACTCACAGGTTTTATATCATACCATTGACAAAAAAGAATATGGAGGTAAATTATCCATAGATTATAGCACTTTGATGACTTCACTGGAACTTGACACTTGCACTTCACTATCTAATTATCTAAAAGATAATAATCATTAACCCAAGATTTTCACTTTTTAGTCAGAATAAGTAGGTAAGTAGGTAGGTATTTGATCAGTTTTAATTAACAAACGACATTGTTATTTAGAAGGTATAATTAGTAATTACACAAAACTGGCAAATTTGACTGTTAATATAATAATCATTAACCCAAGATTTTCACTTTTTAGTCAGAAGTAGGTAGGTATTAATTTGATCAGTTTTAATTAACAAACGACATTGTTATTTAGAAGGTATAATTAGTAATTACACAAAACTGGCAAATTTGAAATTAAACTGTTACCAGTTACCTACTAAATTAAACTGTTACCAGGAACTAAGGCTACTAACACACTACACTAACAGTACTAACCTAACCGAAAAACCGAAACTGAAAAAAATTGTCCGTCAATCCGTCAAAACAAAACAAAGAACTAAAAAAAATTAAAAACAGGGTCTCCACTCCAAATTTTAAAAAATCACTAGATTCGAGGAAAAAAAATCACTAGATTTGACTTGAAAATCACTAGATTCTCGCTGTTTTTTTCCCCAAATTTAAATAATAAAAAAAAAAATCGAATAGCCACTACATCCTTTAGTTTGACTCCCATGCACTCATATCCCGTACGTACGTGTACTTTTCTCTCTGAATACATTTTGAGTTCATTTCCTCTATGGTTACGATATTAAATTGTAAATACAATACTGATGTAGGTGAATTAATAAAATAGGCTGACAAAATTGAGCTTAGTATCCACATAGGGCAAAGGTCCGAAATGGGAGCAGCTAGTGGACTATTTTTTTATCTCTGATTAATGTGATAATGTTGATTGATGCATTAACATTATTTTATTCTGTCACCGATTTTTTTTTATTTCCTTGCTATTAATTACGATATTAAATTGCAAATACCTACAATACTAATGTAGGTGAATTAATAAAATAGGTTGACAAAATTGAGCTTAGTATCCACATAGGGCAAAGGTTCGAAATGGGAGCAGCTAGTGGACTATTTTTTTTATCTCTGATTGATGTGATAATGTTGATTGATGCAATAAATTAACATTATTTTATTCTGTCACCGATTTTTTCATTTCCTTGAAATCAGGAAAATTGGACCAAAAACTGAAACTAACATTTTCCTGCAAGCAAAAATGCTAGATATAGGTAGTACAGAATTTTTTACCTACCATTCACCCGGTTCGTTTCCGAAAGTTCCCATTAAGGCCGAAAGTTCCCAATTTTTTTCTTTTTTTTAAATTTAAGCAAGGTTTTAATTTATAAAAAAAATATACCTATTTTGTACCAAATATATGAGACCTTTTTTAGACTGCGGGAGTAAAGGGACTTTTCAGTCTCATTCTGGCAGTATAAACAGGGTATATTCTATTCTATTCTATTCTATTCTAAGGCAAAAATACACAACTTACTTCTCATGGAATCTGACCAGTGGATCTGCCATAACGTCACTCATGTCAACCATGCGGCCTTTCTCTATCACGTCCTTGTGTTTGCGGCACATCAGCCATCCGACATGGGCGAAGAAGAAGCCGCGTTTGGAGTTGTGAGGATCTGCATCAGTCTCGCTATACTTGTGATGTACGCGGTGATCTCGTACCCAGTTGAACACGGAGTTCTGAAAGCAAATACATAATAGAAAGTAAAAAATCCGGTGTGTACAGCACACGACATTCCTTATCCCGCCGTCAGGACGATGGAGACCATCGGCCCGGTTTAAGGCAGAAAAAAACATCTTTTCTTTATTCTGCCCACCATTTGGCTACAGCTAAAGCCGCTAGAACAACAACAACTTTCCTTATTCATGGGATTTTCCTTGCAGTACTG